>NW_011360108.1:0-5933 GCF_000735185.1 Notothenia coriiceps
AGATATGTAATATTTAATACAGGCGAACCATGTATTACAATGCCGTTATGTGATGACTTCTAAAGAGAAATATTTTGAGATTTCATATCGCATAAACACCATAGCCCGACATGCATTGCGGCTAAAACAATCAATGTTTTAGCCTAAACCTCTGAAAAAAGAAAGGTGTCTTTCAGAATCTAAAGGGAAAAACCTATGGGAAAAACACAAAAGCATTGTACACAATTTAAACCAATACATGTCATATAATTAACAAGGATAAACTGATGTTTTTTAGTGGATGAGTACTGCATATATCACTGTTAAATCATTTGATCATTGGTTTTATTATGAAAACGTTGAGACCGGAAATATTGTTTTCAACCCGTAACTTTATATGGAGGCTGCCGCATACCTCAAATCATCTTCGTAATATCTATCAAACTATAGATCCTACATATCGACCGGACGTGGATTCTAAAAGTGCAATCTACACTTCTCGCTAGGAATCTAATCAAAAAGCGTTTTAATGGCCAAACTATCCTACAAATTAGGATTTTACAGAGAGGGTTATTTGTGAATAAACGACCATCTGTAACGTTTGCATTCAGTTGGAGGACTTGTTGGTATTTTTTACGTTTTGGATTTGCTTGGCGAGCTACTTATTGAGGGCTTGCGAGCTACCGGTAGCTTGCGATCGATTAGTTGGAGACCCCTGATTTAAAGTAATATCCGATCAATCACCAGGAAAAATAAATAATTACATGAAAGTCTAATTTAGGTTTTTGTGCTTTCCAAATGTATCTCCTTCCATCAGTTTTAGGGTTGTCCGGGTTGGTGCTCCTTTAATGGGATGGCTCTTTTTGTAAAGCACTTTCTACCTCCTTCATACTTCCTTTATCCATCCCTCCCTCTATCTTTCCTTGCCAGACTCTTTCTTTCTTTCCTTGCCTACCTCCTTCTGTCTTTGCATTACTCTGTCTCTCCTTCCCAGTCGGTTTCCTTCCTTGCCTTACTCCATCTTCCCTCCCTGACTCCTTCCCTCCTTGCCATACCCTGAAGTCTCCGTCCTTCCTTGCCTTCCTCCATCTTTTCTTCCCTGCCTCCTTACTTCCTTGCCATACTTCCGTTTTCCTATCTCCTATCCTTCTTTTTACAAAATGTGTATGTTCAACTCCTCTATTCTTTGTCTTTCATTCTTAACTACCCTACCTACTTCTTTCCCCATTCCCTTATTTCTCCTCATTTGGATCCCTGATCTGATCCCAGCTCCAGCTCCAGGGGACAGGTTTATCAGCTGGTTTAAGACCAGTTTGATGGCTTGTGTTGTTTAGTAACTTGTGTCAGTGTGTTCCTGCAGCAGACGGAGGCCTCAGCTCTTATCTCTGAGAGCAGCAGGGGGCCGAGGGGGGGGGTGGTGGTGTTGCAGGAATGAGGCCACGGGCACAGACAGCGGTGGCAGAGCTGCTGGTGGTGTGTGTCTGTGTGTCGCCGTCAGCTCTGTCAGAAGATTCTGTACTGCAGGAATTTTAGGTTGAGTGTGTTTGCTGATATGACAGAACAACACCTTCCTCCGTCCTCATATTTCAGAACAGGAACACTCTGATGCACATACTTTTAAAGATGCAGCTCTGCTTTGTCATATTATCACACTGAGCAGCTGAAGAGTCTACTCACAGGAAGACTTTCTGACCTGCCACACTTAAAAAATGAAATGTTTACTTTAATTACAGTAAATGTATCATTCAAAAACCTGAATTAGGTTAGTTGAAAGCAATAATATTAAGTTAAAAATAAAATATTAGGTTCAACTTAATATTAATGCTTTCAACTAACCTAATACAGTTATGTGAAATGTATTGGCATAATACACTTCATTATTTCCTCCTTCCTCATACTCTTTAACTTTCAGCCCTTCTCACTTCCTTATCTCTGAGCTTCCTTTCTTTCCAATCCTAATATGCCACTTCCTTCCATACTCATTCATTCATATTTAAAATGTCCTCATATCTAAACAACAGAAGAAGTTGTTCTGAATGATTACAAAACCGTATATTTAACATTGTGACATTTTTTTAAACCGACTTTCCCCTTCTTGATCCTTCTTTCTTTCCCAATCTCATCATAGATTGGTGCGGAAACGAGTTAGCATTTTACCACTTATGGTTCCCTTGTTTCTAAGTCAACGATAGTTTTGGACATGCTTTGGTTAGAAGCATAAAATACATCTGTGGTGAACACAAGCTCAAGACAATTTCACGTTTTGTTCTTTGACGTGAAATAAGTAAATACATATCGCACTGGTTAATGTTCAAACCTTATGTGTTATAAAAAAGAGGTTGCTATAGTGACCAAATGAGACTACTAAATGTTGTCACTTGAAACATTAGCCTCCTTTAGCTTAACGGTGGCGACACGCAGTCATGTGCCTCTGATGTGGTTCGTATAGTATGTATTTATGCTTTAAAAATCCTAAAGTGTTGTTAATATGTGGAGATTATCCTGCTGAACAAAACAAACTGCCCATTCGGCCCACAAAATACGTCATCAGTGCACTGCTATTTTTGTAGTTTCCATCCTCCTCCTACCTGTTGTTTCATTCTCAGCTGTTGCCATGGCGTCAGCTCCAGTTTGAAATAAATTAATAAGATGTAAACTCATGAAAGGCACCTACAGTAGACCCATCATCAAATCCACTGTCTTACTTTGGTTCTGTTGACATTACGTTAAAATAGGGGACATGGGTCATGTGATTACACCTGTGCTTGATCATTTTATTGTTCCGCAGGAGCTATTTTTGTTTCGTGGCCAGCTACAATGAGTTTAACGCAGTACTGAGGTCTGAGGGCGTGGATAAAGGAAATAGGAAGTGTGTGTGTTAAGCTCCTGTCAATCAGAACTTCACCAAAAGCGTTTTAAAGGGGCTGTGATGTCGTCAGCATCAGCCAATGAGAGCAGCAGTTCCTTGACGACAACAGTCAGGGTGTGGTCACACATCTGTGTGCTGAGATAAAACACACACACACACACACACACACACACACACACACACACACACACACACACACAGAATCGGCTTTAACTGCGTCTTGTGATTTCTTGTATCTGAGTCAGAATGAAACAGCTCAAAGTGACAGTAAACAGTATCTGATAAAAGTCAAATGTGGTAAAAAGTACATGCCGTTTGACCTGCAAGTGCATTAGCATTACATTAGCTACGTTACAATTGGTAGCCTAATGCTTTATATTACAGGTTTATCATACCCTACTAATTAACAGGAAGTAATAATTATTATGCTTATCTGTATTACTATTAAACACTATTAGAAGTACTAATTACATACCAATTTCCAGGAAACATCTTAGCAATGATTCAGGGAGGTCCAGAAGTAGGTTCACTTTTACCGATGATACTTTTACTGCATGAGGCTAAGCATACTCCTTTTTCGGTATTAGTTTGAACTGCAGGATTCTTATTTTTTAATGGGGTGTTTAATGGTTATTTTACATTTTCATAATTTTGTGTTACAACGCAGTTTGGTAACGTCTTGCGTAGCGACGAGATGGGAGTTGTCTTCACCGTCATTGGTGTCATTGCATTCAGCCTCTCCCGGTTAGAATTTCCTCAATGATATAAATGTAAGCCAAATGACATACAGAGGTCACCTCCTCTCCACAACAAACATAATTGATGATTCAAATCTGTAAAAACACTGCATAAAGCATGTTCACATTAAAAACAGAATTTCTACAGCACAGTTTGGCCTATTTGTACTGAATAGCCAGATGTCAGAAAACTGAAACCCCTTTTTCCGTTTAAAATATATACTTAAAAAAACATTAAGACTTCAATAGGTTATTACCAATCGATCAATATACAACATTTACTGACTGAGGAAACAGACCCTTACCTTGATTAAAATGAGAGATTTCTCCCGTTTAAAAAAATAGTTGAATAATTGTAGTACTCAAGAAAATATGTGTAGTTGTTTTTTAAGACATTTTAGTGCTGTAAGGTTACATATAATCCTTATTTAAAGGACGATACTTTTTACACCGTTACATTTTTCGTGTAACTGACTCAGTAATTTTTCATCTTTTATCTTCTAACTCTAAATGTTATGAACAGTAAATGTGAAATTGTTTTGTATGTATTGAAATGTTCTAAATAAGAACATTGACAGCTCAGCTGACAGAATAATCAGAATCACCAGTCAGAGCAGTGAATGTGAAGCTGTGACTCAGCAGTTTTCAGGCTCTGACCCACTTACAGCTCCAGGCATCAACATGTTTTACATGTACTGCATCACGACTCCACACATCCCTCTGAGGAGACACACAGTGTGAAACCCAGCAGGGCGAACATTCAGAGGAGCTTCGGAAAGGTTTTAGGATTCATTAAGATGGAGGGATGATTTAAAAAATGTCCATGTCGGTGCGTCTGACATTTATTTTTAGAGAGTCATCTGCTGAAGGAAAACCTTTTTTAGACAAAAGCGAGACAAGTGTCAGTGCATTGTGTTATATTGCAACAGTATAGCAAGGAAAGGCAAGTTAGTAGTTAATACCCCGAAACAGGGTTGGAAATACGTGAAGCTCGACCGATTTATATTCATTTTCGGTACCAGTATTTTTATGTATATTATGTTATTCATTTATAACTGGTTTGTCAGTATTTAAAAATAGGGAAATGATGATTCATATAGGTTGCTTTTCTATAATAACCTTATTGCAGGTACTGTAAAGGGGTTTGTTTTTTCTTTTTCTTTAAAGAAGTATAGGGAACTCTTTAATGTTGCCCTTTCATGGCGGTGAACCTGCACCACTCGGGAGAGAAATTATGTGCAATGGTAAATAATAATTATTCCGTTTTTTCTAGGCTGACTATTCTATGTTTTAATCGAAATGAGAGTATATTTTTGATGTGCTCCATAACACAATGGTGTGTTATGGAGTAAAAAAATATAAATTGTTGGTGGATTTTTGCTCCTTACCCTGATTGTTTGTACATAGGCTTGGGTTTAACATGAGACTAAAGGTTCTAAAAAGTGTGTGTGTGTGTGTGTGTGTGTGTGTGTGTGTGTGTGTGTGTGTGTGTGTGTGTGTGTGTGTGTGTGTGTGTGTGTGTGTGTGTGTGTGTGTGTGTGGGGCACTTGTAAATCTGAATGTGAGCTGAAGGTTTATACTTTCTCAGGGCCTCTGTGTTTTCTGTGTAGAAATGCAGTGACCGGTACTAACGACCTCCTCAGTGATATCAACGTGATAATTGATGTTTCTGACACAAAGAGAGGAGAAGACAGACGCTCAGTGAATACATGTGTCTGCTGTGGTGGAAGTACATTCTTGTTTGTACATTTCCACAAGTACTGTACTTAAGGATCAAATATATAAATATTGTGCTTTTTACTGCACTACTTTTATCTTACAGCTTTTAGTTTTTCTCCCTACTGCTAAATACCATACTTTTAAAACGCCTTTTTAAAAAAAAACATCATCAGAAAGCTGAAAACAGGGCTGTTTTTCTGAGAAAAGTTGTGAAAAATGTACACTAGAATTTTCTTGGGAGGGTGTGGGAGAGAAACTCCCTCTGGGAGGGAACACAATAGATGTAATGTTATAGTAATAGTTGATTCATCTTTTCATGTCAAACAATCTCTTAAACTAAATATTACTATTGTGAGTTTCAGCTCAAACATCCTGCCATTTTTCTTTGTAATTTCACCCCCTCCTTTCTGTTCTTTTCTCAGAAAACGGTTTATGTTATCAGTCAGGAGTGTGACTCACAGTTTCTCTATCATTCCTCCTCCTACACACCACCAGCAGCTGTAGCAGGAACTCTGGGAAGTGTAGGAACTATCTCTGACTGCTCAGGTGGATGATTACTAAATCATGCCCTGTGAGGTGGGGTTAACCAGAGAGAGAGAGAGAGAGAGAGAGAGAGAGAGAGAGAGAGA
>NW_011360109.1:0-4039 GCF_000735185.1 Notothenia coriiceps
ACTAGTCATGTGGTTGCTCTCATCTCATGTACCCGAGTTAGAGTTAGATATGTCCCTGAAATCTGGCCGTGTGTGTGTGTGTGTGTGTGCGTGCGTGCGTGTGTGTGTGTGTGTGTGTGTGTGTGTGTGTGTGTGTGTGTGTGTGTGTGTGCGTGTGTGTGTGTGTGTGTGTGTGTGTGTGTGTGTGTGTCTTACAGAGAGAGACATAGACAGGCAGAGGTCAGGTCAAGGTTAGTGTACAACGCTTATTTCATACGTCCATTTAACACACTGTCACATTAAATGGGAACTGTTTCTTTCTTGCTCATATAAAAACTGTCCAATGTCATATTTATGTCTCTGCGTCCCGAAATCAACGTGACATTACATCAGGCCTTCAAGGAATTGAGAGTGAATGCATTGTGAAACCTTTGAAGGGTTCACATACACTATGTTCTTCCCTTCTACTGTACTGTATATGTCATGTTCCTTTAACATATTGAAGATGGATGAGCTGCAGTCCATGGGCAGATTTCACTTACAGAGGTCTGTACAGTATATGTAGTTCAGGGATATGTCATTCGTATCTGTGTGAGTCTGGCTTTTATCACGTTGGATTCAAGGCAGTGTTTTTTTTAACCCCTTGTTGTGTTGACTGGAAGTCTTTTGCTATAGCTCATTTATCTTTATGAAATGACATGTTTTGAAGTGTTTGAAAGAGTCTGACAAAAATAATTCTCATACTTGAAGAAATAAAGGCTTGTGTTCGAAAGAGAGAGAGAGAGAGAGGGGAGAGAGAGAGAGAGAAGGTATACTTTAGTGTAAGTGCAAGCTCAGATACAATTTTTCATCTCTCAAAAACACACACACAGAAAGAAATACATTGTTACGGTAAAAAGAAACAAACTATTCACCACAGTCAAGCCCATCTCCTTCATAGAAAAGGCGATATAAAAGACTTCAGAGGCCTCTTCTCTCCTCTGACTTGGCTCACCTTGGCAAGACCAAAATACGTTAATAAGACTCATAATTGCATCCTTCGCTGCACCTCAATAGCTGCTTCATCGAAGTCGAAGTCGAATTTAATTTCCAAGTTTAAATCACGGGACTCTGATTTCTCATTTGTTTTGCCTTTTACGGCCTTGTCTTAGAAAAATACTTTGCAGTTAGTGTGCAGTTAGCGTATAAATGATTTCTTTACACTGCTTTTGATAAAACTGTGCATATTATAAGAAAATGTAACTGATGTGTTTTTCTCATTCTTAATGGGACTTGTAAACTTCAAACTCAAGCAAATCTCCTCGTTGCAAAGGATATAATAATGCATCAGCTTGCCCCTCATTTTATATAGTTTCTAATTAAAAAGGTGTTTTTTCAGTTCATAATGGGACTTTAATGGGACAAAAGTGTTTTTGAGACAGTCTTGAGATGTCCCGCCCCTTAGCCTATCATGAACAATGTGCCTGCCGTCACTGATGTTGAATCAGAAAACCAAAACATCCGCCGTTAGCTGTTTGCACTCAGAGCTCCTCATATCTGTTCAGAAACTAGACACAAGTTAAACAAGTACAAACCACAGACTGTCTGTTCATTGTGAATACAGTCGCTGGTTTTTGTATGTCTGTAGGCCGTTGTTGTGAGTGTGGACGGAGCATATACAACGTTAGCTTATCCTGGTCGATCTGATCTCCATTCAGAATACACACATTTTTAAAAGGTTGTTCGCCTGCCGTCTTGTCTGCAGACTTGTCAAAGCATTAATTCATGGTTTTTACTAACCGGTATCAGTATGTTGTTACTTCGGCATCATTTTGAAACGTGTATTACAATTAAATCACGGTCAAATATGTTCGTTTTGTTGTAGTTGTAGCCCCCCAGCGCGTCTCGTTTGAATGATGAGTGAAACTCAAGCGTTTAGAGCGAAGTGAATGTTCGCATCGCGTCCGGTGTGAACGCAGCATTAGAGAAACTCCTTCTATAGGAAACATTGTGATTTTAGCCTTAACAGACTACAGGAAAGGGAAAATAGCATAAGAGGGCCTCTTTAAGCACTCTTTAAAATCCACTTGAGTGTCTCTTCTTCAATCATCACCTAATAGTTTGACCAGGCCAAGCTCTAGCAAATCCGCCAAATATTCTTTAAGGATGAACTTCCACTAAAGCTTAAAGTAACTAAAGGATTGAGGGGACACTTGTACTGTACAGGTACGATCATATGAACGTAAGAATAAGAGGGCATTCACTTATTCAGTCCAAGGGCGGAGTCCTGTTGTTCACGGGCTTTCACATGAATGGCAGACAATCCTTTTTGTGAAGCCTCGTCCCCTGAACCTTGAGCAAATGTTTTCCATTTCTGAATGCCACTTAATGCATCCGAAAGACATCTCAGCTTGCACTTCTTATGGACATTGAACCTGCAGACCGTGAGCGAAACCTATAAAAAGAAAATGCAACTTTTTCAAACTGAGGGGGAAAAGTATGATTAATTTTTTTCTTCGTTATTCGTCCTTGAGCGAACAACAGACATGTTTTCTGCACATCTCTGAAGAGAGGGTACTTGTTGACACTTAAAGGAAGAAGCATCATCTTTGAGTTGCATTGACGAAATATCTGGGGAAAAAAACACCAGCTTGCCTTCAACTGATGCTCTCTACAGTGCGGAGACATTTACAGTATAAAAGTATTTTAAAATCATCGTTTTAATTTTTAAAAAAACCTTAAAGGTCCCATGTCATGGCCATTTCTACTGATCATAATTCCATTGTTGAGGTCTTCTAGAATAGATTTATATCGTTCAATGTTCCAAACTCACATTGGTTTCTCATACAGCATCTCTGTGTAGTATGTGTATTCACTCTCTGTCCTAAACGGCTTGTTGGAGCTCCTGACCCCCCACCCCCTCCCTGTGAGCCCACTGTGCTCTCATTGGTCAGCTTGCCCACTCTGTTCTGATGAGTCCACCACCGTTACAGCGGGAACATCAGTGATTATGTGTTACAATGGCGTTTGTCAGCAACCAGAAAATGACACCAGTAAGGACAAACAGATGAGCATGCTGCGTGGGGTCTGGGTGCCGTGTTGGCGGGATGATGCGGGGCTCGCTGCTGCGAGGAGCGGACAGTGTGAGCTGGGCAAATTTCCTGCTTGCTGCGTGAGGTCTGCGAGACATCGAGACATCGCGAATGGACGCGGGAAGTGGGGGGGTGCTGAGGGGGCTGCAGCACCCCCATCTGCGAGGCTCTAATAACCGGAAAAGCATAACATGGGACCTTTAAATAGTCATCAGCAAATCTTCACATTTGTTTTTTCAGAAAAATTGACAATTATCGGGATATTTGCCAATGAATTTTTGTCAATCGACTAATTGATTAATCGGATAATTATTTCCGCAGTAAGGAGAGAGGTTGGGCAGTTAAATTGTTAAGCTCTTTGTATGTTTTGTGTGCTAAAATCTAATTTGGAGAGTGACTAAAGTTGTCAGATAAATGCAGTGAAATACAAAAATACATATCCAACGTTTTACTTTTAATCTCCATAATTACACTCCTTTTTCCAAATTGCCCTCCGTGGCTAAGGTCCATGTGAAGATTTTCTCTTTTTAAGTCATTTCATTTATGACTTTCACCTTCTTTAGGAAGAAAATCCAAAGTTCACTCACTGCAGACCTCCTGATTACTGCTCACAAATTACCTGCATTTATTAAGGAGCATGAAGCCTTCAGACGTTTTCCTTTCTCAATCAGAGATTTACATAAGGCTGATTCAGTCGTATTAAAAATCAGTTATGATGGGAAATTACATGTTTGGGGTACAGGGGTTTTCCCTTTCCTGTGGTGTGTTCAATGTGTGCATGTAAATGGTCTGCAAAGGCTAAAAAATAGTTTATCTCCCAAGGATCCCTGATTATTTTATATATAAAAGTACATTATTGTATTCCCCATCTTCACATCATTACTGTAACTTTCACTCTTGTAAAATCCCCAATTACAGATCCTGGTGTGTGTGTGTGTGTGTGTGTGTGTGTGTGTGTGTGTGTGCTGTATGTCTGCGCTTGAATAAAG
>NW_011360110.1:0-2983 GCF_000735185.1 Notothenia coriiceps
ATTACTTCTCTTCTTACTTCTATAAGAATAAAACACGGAGGACGGAGATCTCTTTTTCTCCCCCTCTTCTCCCCGCTGCAGCCCAGCAGCTGATCTCAGAGCACGCTCCCCTCTCCTGCAGGGGGGCGTGGTCAGCTGCAGCTCACAGAGTCAGCCACCTGCAAAAACAGCGCTGGAAAGAGCAAATAGAACGAAATGAGGCATGGCTAAAATGCAGGACCTGTTTGGTATTTTGAAAAAAAACTATATTTATATAGTTTATATAGGTATGGCCCTAAAATATATTGTTCAAATATAGCATGACATATCCCCTTTAAATTATTTATACAACAGACGATCCACAAGCATTGAAACAGTGTCTGTTGTAATGATTGGATCCGTCACTTTCTCCAGGAGTGTTCCACAGTGAGAGCAGCCGAGCACAGCCCCAGTGAAAACTTCATGTTAGCTTTCTATGCTCCAGTTAGCGTCATGCTGGCTTTTAAAAGAGACTGCAATATAGCCAGTTATTCCTCATGGTGAACACACACACGCACACACGCACACAAATACTGAAACATAGATCATTGTGACTTCCTGTGTATGAACTGTGAAAAGACATTTGGACAGGGTCTCAAGGCAGGGTCAAGGGGAGGAGAGCTCGAAAACAGGACACAGATGAGCCATGGCGAGAGAGAGGGAGAAGAGGGAGAGATGGATGGGAGGGAGGGTCTGTCTGTTCATCTGTCCACGGCATGTATGTGTGTTTGGCAGCATTCAACTGTGCCTATACAACCATTTCAAATCAGTTTGTTTTTGTTTGTGTACTCAGACTGAGATGGATGGAGTTAACTAACTTTCTCACTTTACTGTCATCTCCAACCCTAACTCTCATTGAGTACACTACAAATGTTACTGAAAAATGTGAGCAAGCGATGCAAAAATAAAGTTACGATAATAAAGTATAAATATTATGATTCATGTTTGATCATCGCTTCGTATTTTGACAGAGTTCATGCAGTTCAGCAGTGATTGACACAAAGTTACTCCTCATTTACCAGGTGGAACCTGGAGTGCATAAGGAGCACTCAGAGGAGGCGGAGCAACACATTTTTTTCCACATATTATTGATCCCATGCAAGATTCAGTCACATTTTCATCAAATAAGATGATCGGTCACTTTTAACAAAATGACCAACTAACCACATTTGCGTTAAAGCCTTATAATTAATATTAAGGGAACATTTATATCACAATCAGAATTAGTTTTAACTTTAAGTAGGTTTACACAGGAATTTGCTTTGGTGTATGTGGTGCATTCCAAGATACAGAAAGAGGAATACATAGCTAAATGAAATGAAATAAAAATAGTACTGTTATAACAGCTATGTAAAAAGATATATTCGAAGACTATTGTAACAAATACAAAATAAAGACGATATTTACAAAAAATACAATTATGTGAGAAACTGAATACAGTAAAATATAATCAAATATGACAAATACTACTATATTCAAAGTGGAGGGCAAATTCACCCTTTTCTTCAGTGTTTCTTATCCATGTAGATGGTTCAGTGACACTTGAGTATTCTGCTTAAGTCATATTTTGTATATTTTATGCATGTTTGCTCAATATTTACCCCTTTCCGCCTGTCTCCAGTAGAGAAACTGAGAAGATGGAGCCACAGCATGCAGGAGGTGATGTGTGTGTCTGCTGGTGAACTGGTGTGTGACCCCAGCTGGACACTGTGGGCGCAGAGCCACTGGAAGCTAACTAGCTCCATCACGCTCTCGTACCGTCCCTCAACCACAGCTGCCAAGACCTTTTGATCCTGGATCCCAGAGTCCCAGAGACCACAGCACCATGTGAGGGGCTGAACTACCGGAGACCCTCGCCTCCACCTGCACCTGTGGCCTCCAGAGGTTCCTGGGAGAGGCCGTTACGTGATCACGGCTGACAGAGCAGAACCCAGCTCTGCCTCTAGGCTGAGACTCAGGAAGTGAGGATGAGCAGTGCATGACATTAAGGATTTTGGGAGATGGCCATGTGGGCCATCTAAGCTAATTTACAGATGGCCCTGTGCCCAATAGAGATTGCCCTGAAAAATGCGCGCGGACGAAATGGCACGAAGGATTTGGGGGGCCTCCGCCTAACATTTTTATTTTTCCAGGTCTTACTGTAGATGCTGTCTGGTGCATTCTCTAGACTGAATTATAAGATGAACCAGCACAATATTATATTGTACAATTTCAATTTTATTCTTAATTTCACTTGTTTTTTGCTCTTCTTTGCTCGCTTGCATGCCCTGCATAGCTATAAGAAATACTTAAGTTGTTGGTCAAGACACTTTCCATCTGATGAAGGCATATGCCTTCCCAGATGTAAAAAAGTAGAAAACATTACATTCAGTTATAACTACCAAAACAAACATTATTTACACTATTATGACCCCTGTTAAAAATGTTTGTAATGTTATCTACTGTAAATTGGTCGAATGAATGCTTCCTCATCCGGAAGCTGACCGAGCAGACCCGAGCAGCAGTCGAGAGGAGCCGAGCGCATCCGCGAAGCACACAACATGGTTACGTCGGAGTTCCCGTTAGCCGGCAAATCTAAATCTCTTCGGTCAAAATAATTTCCCTTTAGCGCAATGCCGCTTCGGTTGCGCCACTTATGTGACAGACAAGAAGAGTATGTGACAGACAATAATAGTCAATTCTAATGTCTAACACGTAATGTGGAGAAAGATGTCCTGTCTGGGTTGATTGTGCGTTGATCTGTTGGTAATGCCTCGGGGTTCCGGTGGGCATGTAAACAAATGCACAATGCTGCGCTATACTTTGTGGCCTCACCCAGTTGCATAGCGACACTTATTGTTTAGGTGTCTTTTAATAAGCAGGTAGTCATATCATTAGCTAGAACTAGCTGGATCTGATCGATATGGACATAAACGCGAGTGAAGTCTAATCTGACGGGAGAGAGAGATCAGCTGCTGCTGACCTG
>NW_011360111.1:0-4539 GCF_000735185.1 Notothenia coriiceps
ATTTACCGCATAATCAGCCAAATGGCGCAGATTTGTAAAAAGCCGCATATTTATCAAAAGGCCGCATAATCCCGCATTTTTCCACACAAAGTTGAGAAGAAAAAAAGTTAACTACGTCTTGACGTGACGTCATCAGCTCTCGCATCACAGAATGTAAACAACACTGTATAGAGCTCATTTACCAACGAACATTTCTACTAAAGACCGGGCAAAAAGTGGGGGGAAACTATTCTGCACCCCGTGCAACTGTGTGTTGCAACATAAGAGAAAATCGACGGTGGCGACCCACTTTGATTCATTCAAACATTCGAAAATGCTTTCTGCTGCTGCGGACAAGAAAGCCATTCAACTCCCGTTCACCGAGGGATCAACCTCCAAAACCCTTTCGAGGGCTACAAGAAACGAAGTGAGTAGCCTACAAGATTGAAGCTGGTCAGATAACGAACGAGTAAATGAAAACAGAATGAGGCGGAGATGTGTGTGTGGGGGGGGGGCGGTGGTGTGTGTGAGATTAAAATAGCCCAATTGCTTTTACAATAAATAAACATTGAATGTGTTTCATTGAATAGTAAAGGGGTTTAACGTTAGTGGCAGGTTGTGTGTGAGAGAGAATAAATAAGACAGCCCAATATTTAAAAAAATTGTTATTCTTTTCCCCCGCATATTTAGCATATTTCGCAACTTTCCGCATATTTCCTAACTTCCCGCAATTTCACCGCATAAAATCACATAAAACCCCGCATGTTTAATCGCATAATCAAGGATTTTAGCCCGCATAATCAAGGATTTTTGCCCGCGTTTTTCTGGAGGGTCTAAAATAAGCACGTTTTTGCAGCCAGGTGTAACAAACCTCATCAGCTCTTGTTCTGTATCAGGGGGACTGTGGTCTAAGTATGAGGTGTATATTGTTGTCCTATATTTCTTTTTCCAAAGATAATGTTTTTAACGTGCCTGATAACCCATCAGCACGTACCACTGAGAGTGACGCCATGTAGCCAGAATGTTTTATCTTGGCATCACTGGACATCATTTAGTGAGTATAACAATGTAATCTGATGTTTTCTGTTGCCAAACTTGCAGGACAGAAAGCGTTGTTAGGTCATCACTCTTTATTGACCCCAGTGCCCTCTTGTTCCAGGAGTAGTTGGTTTATTATCAGGGCCAAAGGGGGATGTCAGAGACCAGTAGAACTGTTGAGCTGAAGTCCCAGTTGCACGGCTTGTTGCTCCCACCTCTGCGACACACAGTACAGGGTGCATGGCTCCCAGCAAGGACACCGGAGAGATGTGCTTGTGTACTTGTGGTTTGTGTGTCATTAACGGAGAGCGCTGTTGTTAAGGCAAGGCAGTGTGTGCATGCAGTGCATTTGTCTGCTCTAATTACTCAAAACTAAGGCATAATTAACAAAATACCCCAAGGTGGATTGCATCACTAACAAAAAGCTAAAGCTGTTCCCTGAATACGACCAACACAGCATCTTTTTTGCCACGTTAAACTTTTTACCAGTCTTTGATTTATCTACCTTACAAATTACAAGTGTGTGATTGCCATCATAAGAAAGCACAAGACAATCAGAATAAGACTCATCTGAAGTATGGTCTCATTTCTCCAGATGTATAATTCATGGGACACACCTGTTTTCTGGACAGTTAACCCCCCTCCAGACACTGCCTCTTTGTTTTGTATTCTACCAGGTTCCTTCCCCATGCTATAATTATTCATTACAAGGGCCTTCCATCCAGTGTGACAGAGTTCCATTATGATGAAGTGGGCTTTGTTTGAGCTCACACAGCTGGACAATCTGAATGTGAAATCAACCTACCTCTGCAGGTGTCATTCTGCTGCTCTCAGCACCTTGTAATAATTAATGAATGTGTAATTTGTCAGCAGGATAAATTCCTGATGATGGCCGTGTCAAAATTAGATGCCAACTTCACCAATATCTCTTTTAACTTTGGAAACAAAACTATAAGGCGATGTAAGAAAGCATCTACAAAGATAGTGTTACTTAATTTATAGCATATCTTTGGTGTCACAGTTTCTGTTGTATACGACTAAAGTACATATTGACTTTGATAGTGGTTCATTATCTTTCCCCTCAGGGACCCAAGTGTCTAGTTATTACACGTAGAACATGTTAGGACTAGGGTTAAAACAAAAAATGGTTTTAAAGAGGTTCTAACAACATATTGGTTTGAAACATAGAGAACTTTATCACCACAAAATCAAATTGGGTTAGGATCCCTTAACGAGTGTAGTGGACCTACATTTTTGAGTTCAGACCTTTTAGAGTGCTAAGACTTACAACTTTACTATTAAGTCCCAAAGCAATGACTTTGCTCCACCTTTTTTTGTTTTAACTGATTACTACGCATCTAGAAAACATCTCACAACCCTGAGACAAGCCAAGCTACTTAAACACTGAACATTGTTCCTAAGAGCAAATAAACCCCTTTCATTGTTATTTATTGTTATTCATTAATAGTTAACTTCATGGAGGTATTGGATTCTTGTAGGGCGCTGGAAGACATTGCTTATCAAGTTGATGCACTGTATCTCTCAAATGATGAAAATAAACCATCAATTTGATTGACTATAGAATTAGTCTTCCTGTAGGCAATTACAACAGCTGACACTCCGGAGAGCTGTTTTTTTAACTCTTACATTAAAAGGCTGCAACAGGGAAATCCTCCAGCTTCAGGCAGCTAAATGAGCTGATTGCACAAAATAATACAAAAGAAACACTGCAGCAGAATATTGCGCTGTTAAAAGTGCCGTATTTACTTTACTGTGCATCAACAACCTTCTACATTCTCCTTAGGAGTCACCAAATGATTCGAACGGGAGGTTTTTCCGGCATCACTGCCACCCCCTGGTAAGTGAATGTGAGAGGTAATGAGTGGAGAGGGCAGGGTTCAGGGCATGGAGGAGGTTGATCTGTGTTCCCCACAGGCAGCCAGGCCCTGGACCCCTCTCTGGGGGTCACACAGATCAGAGGCAGCCAGCTGCTGCAGCTGCTGCATCGTAAACCCGGGCTCTGGTTCCTCCATTAGGAGAATAACAACGAGGTAGAGGAGGGCTCATATTGTGAAGGCTTAATATAACGTTTTATTAACATCCTTTCTGTAACATCCATCAGTACCTTGAATTTCTCATCTGGGTAGTGTGTTTGGGTGGAAACCGCAGGGGGTGGTGGGCAAAGAAGGCTGAAATCATACCAGCTGTGTAAGCATAATGTTACACTAAATGAGTCAAACGAGACAGCAGTGATTATTGTAAGGAACCAAATCAAGTGTGGGTGGTTTGCCCCTAACCCACTGTGGGGCAATCTGAGAGTCTATTTATGTAAGCTGGTACCTTTTTAGGTAAAGTATTTAGACTTCACGTCACGTCACGTGAAGTCTAAATACTTTACCTAAAAAGGGCCATAGGGTGTTTCTCTTGTACACAAAGATACTTAGGCAGGCACATTAGATACTTCTGACTTGCATCACATACAGTTTAGTACCTTCCCACTATGATATTGCACCTATATGCAGGGATACAAACACACGTATGGTGAAAAAAGAGAGAACTATTAGAAGCAGAAAAAAACAGCGTAATATACCATCTGACAAAGGCCTGTGCTATAATGCTTCAATTAACTGGCTATTCTTTATAATATACTCAGATCAATAGAGACAGAGATGTTAAGTTATAAATCAAGGGTTTTTATTATTATTTACAGCAGGGGTGGGGAACCTTTTTCCTTTCAAATTTTACAACATCCTCCGAGGACCGTACAAATTATTGAACTCAACCTCTGCTTAAAAAAACTAAAATCACAGCCGAATTCATTTGGCCTTTCTTTCATGTTGTGCAAAGAAAAAGCTACCTCTTAATCCAGATATCTTACCATGACTCGCGCATGCATGCACGCACGTGCATGGTTGTGGCAGAAAGAGATGGACACAAGATGTGTGCAAATGTATTTAGTATCCTATCCAGGTGAACATGGTTTAAGTGGGGGGGACCTAACCTCTTCTAGGGGGGTCCGGGGGCATGCTCCCCCGGGAAGATTTTTTTTAAAATATTGAAGTTAAAAGCATCAATCTGGTGCACTTTGAGAGCAACATGAGGAGATCTATGGATACATCTCAAGACCCATATGAAACAGAACTGTAAGCAGATTCTTCTTTTTGGATATTTTACAAATCACTCCCCTTTTAAACTCTATTCTTGTTATTTTTTAACAACTTTTTTGTTACTGTCATATAGTATTTTATACCTGTTTTTAATTGAGTCTCTAATGTCTCATTAATAACTATAATGATCATATCAAGGTGTGCCTTAACCTCACTGAGCTGAGGTTATTTGAGCCTCTCAGGAGAGAGCTCTCTTCCACCTGGTTGTAGAAAAGCTCTTTAAATTCGTTAGCATAGCTAGCTAACCAGATGCTAATAACAACAGATCGCAACTGTGCTTACAACTAAAGACAGCCACGCAAACACTGCGGTGTGTACGGCTCCTTATGGGTACTGCAATATTTGAAGAGCTGGA
>NW_011360112.1:0-3454 GCF_000735185.1 Notothenia coriiceps
AGGAGGAGGTCGTTTGTGATTTTCAGAAGAGCTGTTTCTGTGCTGTGTTTTGATCGGAAACCGGATTGAAATGGCTCAAAGAGGTCATTGGAGCTGAGGTGGGACTTTAGTTGTGAGGCAATAACACGTTCAAGTATTTTTGACAGAAAGGGGAGATTTGAGATGGGCCGGAAGTTGGACATGATGTCAGGTGTGAGTCCAGGTCTGAATGAATGATGAAGTGTGAAGGATAAGGTTCATCTTATGGCATCCATTCATTACATCTCTAACAGTATGTGTTATGACCTGGTGTGATCTGCAGGGCTGGGAGGAGGGGATGGTGGGGCTGAAGAAGGCGGGCCGTCGTCTCGTGGTGGTCCCCCCCGACCAGGCCTACGGAGCCAAAGGAGTTCCCAACCGCGTCCCCGCTAACAGCACTCTGATTTTTGAAGTGGAACTTCGACGGGTAACACCCACTGAACACTTTTCTACACTCACCTCTTGTATTTGATATTTGCTCACATCACGAGTGTTCTTATCTTGCGTTAGTACATGTCTTTGACTTTATTCTTATTGATCGTGATGTTGCCAGTGGGAACTGAAGATCTTTCTGCCCTTCTTCCACTTTAGGTGAAGTTTTCCAAGGACAATGGGTCTGTTAGTTCCAATGCCAGCACCAGAGGCTCTGCTGCCCCCTCCCCAGTTCCTTCCCCAGCCCCCAGTGGGGAGAATGTGGCCCTAGAGCCCCCACCACAGACCACAGCCTCCGGTCCAGGCAGACCAGGGTGAGTCTTAGGCCACAGGAAACAATAAACAGTATTAACCATAATTATTTTGTTGCCTCAGATGATTTTTATTTGACCTTTTTTTATTTTAATTGCAGGGAGCCACCACTTCGTGCAAAGTCAAACTCTCTGAGTGAACAGCTGGCAGTAAGCCCCCCCACAGACCTTCTTCCTATTTACAATGTTTTGCAATGTTTATTGCATTTTCTTTGCAGCTTGATTGATGGAAGGTTTCTTTTTCACACTTCAGAATCCAGACGCCACAAAAGCAAAACTGATCTCTCGCATGGCGAAGATGGGCCAGCCTATGCTGCCCTTTCTGACGGGGGGGGCCAGCCAGCCCGAGTCCAGTGATTCTGAGCTGGAGGTAGGTCGGCACAAGGCTGGGACAGGCTCTTCTGTGGGGGTTAAAGAATATGTCTGGTAGTGTTATCATTTTCTCTTATTGTCACAAACCCATAAGGAGGCCAAGACCGACAATGAATGTTTTTCAGCTCAATTGTTGCCAAAAAAACTATTAAAATCACATCAATGAGTCACACAAATCACATGAGTATTATTTTCAGAAAATAAAAAATTCATTCATTTTCTTAAAGGGGCACTTTTCGGGGTTGACCCAAACCTCATCTAAGAATATTTCGTCCCCTACTGCTCTGACTTTCGTCTTTAATTTGTATCTGTTTCTTGATAATCTTTCATCCTTATGGGAATACAACAACAACTGCATTTTAAATGATTATTAACTTTAAAGAATGATATCAGATTATATCAATCTGGTGTCACTACTTACTTTGTGCCACTGTTGGTCTCCAGGACACCAGTGGCAGCAGAGTGAGGGAGCAGCCTGCTGCTCCGTCTCCACTGCAGAACTCTGCCTCTGCTCCAGCTGCTGCTCCTGCACTACATCCTCACACCGCTCCACCTTCTGCCTTACTTCCTTTTATGAGCACTTCTGCCCCACAGCCCGGACTGACAGGCAGCAGCCATGCCTTTCAGGTGGGATTCCTCCACATATGGTACTGACATCAGTAAGTACATCACGGACAGACGTGGTAATATCAGTGCATTCTGTTGTTTTCCAGCCTTACTCTTACACACAGAGCTCTGGGGCTCCATCCCAGCTGCAGCCTGTAGGCCAGGTGTATCCTGCACAACCTGTTCCATACATGGGTAAGAGTTCTATTCAATAAGGATCAACCGCTGCGACAGCCTCATTTGTCAATATAACTACACAGCTGCAGGACACTTGTGTTTGGTTTTAATAGTGAAAGTTTGAAAATTAAACTCTGTGATGGTTTGTTCTCATCAGGCTCCAGTGATGTCACTTCCTTCTTGATGACTGAGGCCAGACAACACAACACAGAGATCCGATTATCTGTCGGAAAAGTAGCAGATAAAGTGGATCAACTGGCCTCAAAGGTACACACTCTGTGAATTACAATATGTTTAAGACGTTTTAATAGAAAGGAGAACATCTGGTTGGATTTGTATTGATGTTTTGGTTTTGACAGATAGATGACCTTCAAAGGCATGGAAGTCTTTCTGTGGCTGTTCCTAGTTTGTCTATGGAAACCTCCATGATCATGCACAACATCCAAAGAATAGTCCAGGTACACGCCTGAACAAACGCTGCCTTGTGTTCTAGGAGCCACTTTTTTAATATCATAATAATAGATAGGTGTACTGGGACAGAATTCCAACTGTATTCCTAAAGCTTATTTTTGCCTTTTAGGAAAATGAATGTTTAAAAAAAGAAGTCTTTGATAAAAGCTCTCGTATTGAGGAGCAGAACCGTAAGATTGGGGAGCTCATAAACCAGAACCAGAGGTGAGTCACAGACAGAACATCATGACATCACTGTGTCACCAGCCATACATGTCAAATATGTCACGTGGAGCTCTTATGTTTGATAGCAGCATTAAGTGGTGTGTTTCATTTATTCATTAAGTTCATAATGGTTCCAAAAACATTATTTTATTTAAAACAAATACATTGTCTCATTTTCTTAGAAACATTGTTGAAATTGGTGGACGATGAAAAGAATGAAAATGGCATTTTAATGGACTTAAAGATTTGTGTAAGCTATTATCTGATCTCACACATTGCTATTTAAAAAAAAAACGATAGGCGATTGGCATGCAGATGACAATACAAAATATTGAAGAGGTATAACAGTATGCCCTCTTCACTGTCCCTCTGACAGTCAACAGCCCACGCTGACTGCAGCTCTAGCAGAGTGTCAGTGTGTGTGTAGTGAGCTGGGTGTGTTGTGTGCTGCTGTTGGTGTGCACTGCAGGTACATGGAGCAGAGTCACTTGGTCATGGAGCAGAGGAACGACTCCCTCAAGTCCTCCAGCGAGCAGAACCAGGCCCGACTGCTGCAGGCGGAGCAGGACAAGGTGAGAGGGGAGCAGCTGAGCACTGCTGTAAAGTAACTGAGTACATTTACTCAAGTACTGTACTTAAGTACAATTTTGAGTTACTTGTACTTTTATTGAGTATTTCAATTTGTTGCTACTTTTTATTTCTACCCCAGTACAATTCAGAGGTAAATGGTGTACATTTCCTCCACTACATGTATTGAATCCCTTTAGTTACTTTACAGATGTGGATGAATGATGTGAAATATAATCAAGTGTTGAATCAGACTTTAGTTCCACCTGGAACTTGTTTAATACGCTGGCGTTGTT
>NW_011360113.1:0-2418 GCF_000735185.1 Notothenia coriiceps
ATTTGTGTTCAACATGTAAGAAGTAGAAAGTACAGGTATTTGTGTTCAACATGTAAGAAGTAGAAAGTACAGGTATTTGTGTTCAAAATGTAAGAAGTAGAAAGTACAGGTATTTGTGTTCAATATGTAAGAAGTCAAAGTAAAAAGTCGAAAAATAAGTAGTGGAGTAAAGTACTGATACCAGAAACAAGTACTTAAGTAACAAAGTATTTGTACTCCACTACTTCCCTCTGTCTGCTTGCTAACGTGACTTAGCAATACCTCTGGGGATCAGACAGAAAAAAAGCCTGTCAGCTGAATGTGAAAGAAAGCAGATCCATCCTCACTGATTCCTCTTTGATGAGAACAGCATTTTACTTAGTTTGAACTCTAACATTAAGCAGAACATGCAGAGTGAATGGAAACACCGCCCATGATCTAACTCGTACATCTTAAGGATCCTTTCTTTCATATATTTCTTCACACTAATGCTGTGACTATATAACAAATGTTTGAGCGGCCGCCAACAAACAGGAAATGCCAATAAAAAAAGAGATAAAGTCAACGTCAAATGTGGATTGTGGTTTATTTCCTGGGTATTTGATGTCTTCTCAGACCATTACACTATAAGGATGCAAAAAAATATTAAATTGTGTTGTTAACTACATCAAAGCTATCTTTATAACGTTTCTTGTGTATGTTTGTCTCATTTCCTAACTAAAGTTGGCAAAACTTTAATTATAGTATGTTCAGGTGTATATCAGTATGTAGTGTCTCCACTTTAAAGAGTCCTCTCCTGCTGATGTTCAGGTGTATATCAGTATGTAGTGTCTCTACTTTAAAGAGTCCTCTCCTGCTGATGTTCAGGTGTATATCAGTATGTAGTTTCTCTACTTTAAAGAGTCCTTTCCTGCTGATGTTTAGGTGTATATCAGTATGTAGTGTCTCTACTTTAAAGAGTCCTCTCTTGCTGATGTTCAGGTGTACATCAGTATGTAGTGTCTCTACTTTAAAGAGTCCTCTCCTACTGATGTTCAGGTGTATATCAGTATGTAGTGTCTCTACTTTAAAGAGTCCTCTCCTGCTGATGTTCAGGTGTATATCAGTATGTAGTGTCTCTACTTTAAAGAGTCCTCTCCTGCTGATGTTCAGGTGTTTATCAGTATGTAGTGTGAGTGCTAACATAGTGATGTCATATATAACAAACTAAAGGAAAGTGGAAACTCTAGGAAACAGAATAAGACCTCTTTAAATTAACTTCCCTTTCCTTGCAGTGGTCACAAAAGGATCAAATAGGAACTTAAAGCAGATCAATCATCTTCTTCTAAAGACACTTCATGGGAGCATGTGAGGAGGAATTAGCACGCTATCTTCAAAGCTAGCTTCCTATCCCCCCCTGGACCTGGAATAACAACAATGTGACACATGAGGACAGCTATTAGACGAGTCTTCAGTGTCTCCTCCACCTCTTCTCTCTGCAGAGGGTCTCGACCCCTGACTCTGTCAACACTGAGTCAGAGTTTGGGTTAAAGAGCACAGACACACCTCTGCCCTCCTCAACACCGGCCAATCACAGTCCTCCTCTGATCGCTGGAGTCAGGCTTAACACTGAACATCTGCTGTAGCATGTTGGAGCTGGAACTGGATCGAGCCCAGCAGAAACAAACCATTTGAAGCCCGACAAATGTAAGTCCAATATTCCATCACTTTTATTTTATTTAAATGTACTTTATTTCATTTGTGTTAACATTCAAATTGACATTTTGTCTTTCAATTTGTCTCAGGCTTGTCTGAACATTATCCTGGATATTATATTACAGTATATTTCATTTCATTTTATTATTTTTCACAGTAGTTTTTGTATTTATTCTGATCTGCACAAACAGTAAAGCCCCCTTAGACTAGTTTGTTCTATAAATGGGTCTATATAAATAAAATGTATTTGTATTGAATCCTTGCCATGTAATAAAAAAGCATAATAACATTCCCTCCAGCAGCACTGTGCCTGCCTGTGCTCTGACAACACTGAGCAGCATTGTTGTTGCCGTCAAATCAAAATTCAAAGGTCATTATGTCTCTGGGTTTTGCGTCGTTTTGAGCTGAACTGGCTCACAATGACAGGAATGTGACTTCTGTTCAACTCTAGTGTCAGAACACAGGAAGTTTAGAGGAATTAAAAGAATTAAGAGCGGGCTGCAGACCCTCCCTGCAGACTGGACATCCATTTTCCTCTCAGAAAGTTACAGCCTGTAACCTCTGAGGCTGTGAGAATCTGCAGCTGATGAATGAGCTGCTATAACGACTTTTTCTCTTTGTCCCAGCGGACGCACAGACACACACACACACACACACACACACACACACACACACACACACACACTGGAGGCAGACACACACACACACACACACACACTGGAGGCAGACACACACACACACACA
>NW_011360114.1:0-5848 GCF_000735185.1 Notothenia coriiceps
CGCAGGTCAACATATCCGTTAAAGTTTAAATCTTCCGGACAAAATTAGAAAAGTGCCGGTCAGAGGTCTTCTTTGTTATTTATTGAGCTTTAAAACAAATGAATAACGACTCTATATAATAATATAAGAATAATAAACGGAGCCTCTCTTTTCCTTCCGCTCTTCTGAGAGCCCAGCAGCTGATCTCTGAGCACGAGAGGTGGGGAGAGGCGGGGCTATTGCTTCAACTTTATCAGGACATGATCGTATAGGCGTGAACACGGAGCCGTTTGCCCCCCCAGAGCGTTTCGTTTGCAGATCTACCCACCTTGGGACCCGTTATCGTTTTCTGCGTTTCCATGTCGGCCTTGTGTGGCCGAACCGTCTATCTGATAGTGAACTGTAGCCGATACGACCGTTATCGTCCTTGTGTGGCCGGGGCTTTAGTAGCCCATTTTACTGAGTAGTGCCAGGTTCCTTAGGTTGTTAGTATTGTTTCCTATTAACGGAGTCTGCATATGAAAGAAAAATCTGTGGGTAACAGGGCAATGTTTTTCCCAATATTTGTATAGGAATCGTTCTGGTTTCCGTTTGTAGTCTGAGTATGACTGACCTCTAATCGTTAAGTTCCAGGACTTTGGCTAAACGCTCTGAGTCAATAGCAAAAACAAATCTGTGTCCGATGGAATGAACCCATCAGCTATCGTCTGATATGAAGGCACATACAATCCAATCGTAGACGTCATCCCTAAGCCCCAAATGTATTCTTGCATCTGACTGTAAACCCAGATATCAGTTTATGGGTTCCAAAATGGTGGCAACATTGACCATTATTGCCATTGCTACAGAAAGGCAGCATCTCTTAAATATCCCAAAGGCATTATAACCAATTTTAATGTAGCTGAAGCCAATGTTGAATGTTTTTTGTTTACCTTTGCATAGAAAAGAAAAAAAGTAATCAAATTCAAGTAAATTCAAAGTGAATGTATGGTGCTATCCAAGCTTGAACAAAATGACCTACAGTATCATCATTCTCCCCTCTTTGTCTTTCTTTCAACTCCATTTACATCCCATGTCTTTTTTTATGCTCCTCTCTTTTTTACATTCAACACATAACAAACTTCTATTTGTATCCAGCCTCTATTTATTCAAGTTGTTCAACCAGAAAGAAAAGTCGTGTTGTCATCTGTCACTTCCCCCCGAGCGGGAACTCTCGGCATCTCTGTGTTGTTAGTGA
This sequence comes from Notothenia coriiceps, assembly GCF_000735185.1. Taxonomy (NCBI): domain Eukaryota; kingdom Metazoa; phylum Chordata; class Actinopteri; order Perciformes; family Nototheniidae; genus Notothenia; species Notothenia coriiceps. The sequence goes on from NW_011360114.1 coordinate 1,217, forward strand.
CACAAAAAAAACAGTGCCTGGAAAAAGACAAAAAAAACACACTGTCCCTGAAGATGTAAAAATACTTCAGACAAGTAGTGTGGTGAAGCAAAAGCATTTGGTAAGGTCGAGAAGTTTACAAGATGTTTGGTACTCTCCCACACTTTCTGCTTTCTTTTGGACATTTGACATCCCTTCTCCCCCCGCCATCTGTTCCGCCTTTTTTATTCAGCTTGTTTTTGACATGTGGGCAGCTCCTTTGACCACTGCTCCACCAGCCAGACTGCATCCTGTCAGTCTGACACATGGCTGTTACCTAAACACACACACACACACACACACACACACTTTGCTAATGAATGCTGGCGAGTGCATGCACACACACGTACAAGGGAATAGGGTAAGTATCTACATTTAAAGTCTGTTGTCAAATCCAATTTGTGCAGAGGAGAAACTACACATCCTCAACACATTTGTTTATCTTTCTCTCTAGATGCTACAGCCCCAGTTTAAACCCCACAGCATCCAGCAGGTGTTGCTGAGGCTGTTCCAGGTATTTTATATTATTAATTCATCTTTCCACTTTCAAATCAGCCAAGTCATCACTCTTGGGCCAAGGCTGAGGGCTAAGCCGCTAAGGTTTATCAGCATTCCTTGTTAATTCATCTGGATTATTCTTCTCTTTTTTATTCTGACTGTCAATGCAGCACATACAGTTGTATGTTTTAAAGGTAACCTATTGTGCAAAATCCACTTTTTCATGTGTCCCCGCTGTGTAAAGAGATTCTGAAAGTTTCAGCTAAAAGATTCTCTCTCTTTTTGTCCTGATCCATTTATATAAAAACCTGTCTGAAAATGATGATCAGATTTTGGCCACTTTATGATGTCATAACGATTTTTTGGCTTGTGTAACGATAAGCCAATAACCACCTTAATCTCCTAGAGCACCATCGTGTTTTTTTTTAACCACATATTTCTCGGAGGGGCGTGGAGAGTGACTCCTTATTTTCATCTAAAGTAACAGACACAGAATCAGCACTTTTGAAACGGGGCTGAAACAGAGGGGATTTTGGGATGCTGCAATGATCTGTTTGGTGTTTGGAGCCAAACACTTCAGAGACATGTTTTGTATATATCTGAGACCTATAATATATTGATGAAAAATAGTATAATAGGGGACCTTTAATATGTCAGTATGGCTCCTTGAGGCCAGACTCATGTCTTTTTAATGGAGACTATCATGCAGAGTTCACCCCAGTTTTAAGAGCAGGATGTCCTTTAACAATCTGGTCTGAGCTGCTGGTTAGATTTTCAAATGTATCTTGCGGTTCCAGTGCTGTTTCATTTCCTGTGCAATTTCATTCCAGTCAGTTTGATTGAATCGTGGCTGTGTGTCGCAGGTGATTCCTGGAAGGTCGCCGTACGGCTCGTGGGATCCGGGACGCTGCTTGCGCTGCGCCGTGGTGGGCAACTCCGGAAACCTCAGAGGGGCCGGATATGGGCCGACCATTGACGGACACAACCACATCATGAGGTGAGAGGCATGGATGTGATAGATAGAAGGGCAATGAGATAAAGAGGAGAGCAGATGCACAGCTGCATTACATGGAGCAAGACTGAAAGAAAGATATGGAGATGGAGGAAAAGATGAAGGTGGATGAGGAAGATAGCTGGAGGGTAGAAGGGAAGAGAGATTTCATGAAAGGAAAGCACTATAGCCTTAAAGTTATATAATCATAAAAATAAAGTTTAATTTTATAGCACTTTTCATACACCAGGTGCAGCTCAAATTGCTTTCACAACATGGCACACATCACAAATTAGTACAAATCATAAGAAATTCACTTCAATTCACTAAACCCTAAAACCTTATTGCACACATGCAGCGTACATACATAATATAACAGTTCAAAGGACACGAGGAGGTAAAAGGTGTAATACAAAGAAAATACAAGTAAATAAACAATGAACCCACTCGGGGGGAAAAAAGAGGAAGGCATAAGATAAGACAAAATGATTAAATACAATACAAATATTAAAACCTATAAAATAAACAAAGCAACAGTAATATACAACTAAAATAAACACATACTGTATCATCATCTGTGTGACACATTTATATAGAAGCCGACAGCAGATGTGTTCTTCTGATCAGCTTTTGATACTATATTTAATCTATTTAATTCTGTCCTATATTCAAGTCTGATTGGTTGACGGAGAGGTCACCTGACTAGTGTGAGGTCACCACACAGAGGGTTTATGTCTTCAGAAGCTGAAACGTATAGATCGTGCCTCTCTCACGCACGCACCCAGGCAGAGAGGGACATAAATCTGTTTGTCTGAATCAATCCCCCCCACGCTTTCTGGCGCAGCAGTGATGGATCACAGGGCCTGATTGTCGTCAATTGGCATGGCACACACAGCTATGTTGTTGCCCGCGGCTATAGTGCTTGTCGTGGCCACGTGTTTTTGGCATAAAAGCCTCCACAGGAATGACAAGTATTTTTTAGTTTAACGCATTAGCATCCATTAGCGTTGCATTCTCAGTGGACTTGTGTGGGCTGCTTCCAGGTCCGTCTCACTGTGGTTTGATTCTTATTCTGTGTTTTATAATCAGCTTGGTCCACAACACCACCACCCACCTGCTGTCTGTGTGTCTTCCCATTCCCGCTATGCGAACAAACATCTGTTTTGTTCACTGACATATGTGTAGGCGCACTTAGCCGCCTTTTCTTTTTAAGGTGCCCCTTCCTGTTTGTATGAACAGCTCGGTTCTCCAGACAGTAGTGAGTCACATAGACTGTAAATACAGCAAAAGACAGAGTTACTGTCTGACGGGGAAACATATGTTTATTATATTCAAGGGCATGAAAAATGGTGGGAACACAAGGACTCAGATGAAATTGAAGGAAATGCAATGGGGGATGGATAGGAGGTTATATACAATAATTATGACGAGATTGGGAAATGTTTGCATAGCACCACATCCACTAAAGGACATACACTTCGCTATTGGAGGGACAACAAACCTAAAAGATTGTCTTCTTTATGCATCATTTTCAGAGGTAGAAAAGGAGACAAATGAAAGAATAAAATAAATGTTCTAAGTTACTTATTTTTTCTTGGCTTTTTACCAATTCTTCAGAAAACGTTTTACAAGTTATGCCTTTTAAAAAGTGGTGCTTAAATCATGACTTAAATCATGAGTTGAACCACTTTCATAGTAATGATGACTAAAACCACTACTTTTACCTGGTTTCCTGGTAATGACAAACCAAAAGTGAATCAACACTCTTCCCACCTTTGCTGTTTTGGTTCAGTCCGACTGCTCTCATGAGCAGCTTTTCAGTGCTCCAAAAACCCGCTGTACACCACCTGCTCAGCACCAGACAGGAAACAAATAAAGGTTAGCAACCAGTTGGTGAACATTGTGGAGCATTTGGCAGCTAAAGAGACAGATATTTCCCTAAGGAGGAGACCAAAAAGGAGCCGTAAGGAGGGTTAATATTGAGCAGACAACCCCTCGATGTGGATTCATTCTGGTTTGAAACCGCTTTAGTGACTACGACTGAAGCTCAGACTTTACTTGCTAGAATAGTGTTACCTGAAGACGTGCAATTCTCATAATCTACCTCCCTTTTTTCCCAGAATAAACCTGGCCCCCACAGTAGGGTACGAGGAAGACGCCGGCAGCCACACCACACACCACTTCATGTACCCGGAGAGCGCCAAGAACCTGGCAGCCAACGTCAGCTTCGTCCTGGTTCCCTTCAAAACGCTGGATCTCGTCTGGATCACCAGCGCTCTATCTACCGGCCAGATCCGATTGTAAGAAGAGAGACACACACACACACACACACACACACACACACACACACACACACACACACACACACACACACACACACACACACACACACACACACACACACACACACACACCAGAATTTCAAACTGGCATCTGTGCAAATATTGCATCCTGCTGCAGAGAGGACAGAGAGGCGCTGCCTGCATCATAAAGCACAACGAGCTAATGGTTTCTCATCGCTATAACAACCCTCAGACAGCAACTATCGACACAAGGTGTGTGTAGTGCGCGGTGTGTAAAGGGTTACACACTCTCTTCAACAGTTTTCCATTTCCCCTCGTGTCCAGCTGAGCTCATAAAGTTCACAGAGTTGCAGACATGACGTTTTCTGCAAATATCCAGCTTCGTTAACGAGCTCCCAGGACTATGTTTTTGAGATAGCCCTCGACAAAGTTTGTTAAACCCGGAGGCCGACTCAACACCATCTCATTTACTGCTGCTGTTCTGTTTTAGTTCACTGCACATTTAATATTGGTGGTTTAGGACCTTTAATCCAAACAAAACAAAATGTCCTTATGCTTTGGGACATTCTCACAGAGATGCTTTTACTCTCTGCTGACACTATTTCTATGAATGTATTATTCTTACAAAGGAAAAACCAAATGATCAATTAGCCAATCAACAATAATCATAACAAAATGATTCTAGCCTTTTCATTGAGCGAAGTTGTTCCTATTTCGTCTTAGATGTTTGGATAAATAATTAATTTATCTTTCAAACAAAATAAAGTTTTTGAATATGTCACCTTTTGCTTATTTGATGGACCAGGGTATATGCAGGAATCC
>NW_011360115.1:0-8372 GCF_000735185.1 Notothenia coriiceps
AGTGTAGGACCATACCTATATAAGGCATATTTATACTTTTTATTTTTCAAAATACCAAACAGATCATGCATTTTAGCCATTCCTCATTTCGCTCAATTTAACACTGTCTTTGCATGGGCTGATTCTGTGAGAACAGCACCATCTACAGGCCTGGCATATGTACTACAGTGTCTCCAGTGCTTTCGAACGGCAATGTCCTTGGCTGTCTCCTCCTGATTGGTGGAGTTGGACCAATAGCCGTAGCGCCACTTCTATGACGTCATAGAAGTGTTCAAATCTGGATCAGTTTTATCAGACCCGTTGCAGCCCCTTTTTTAGAGATTTGGGTATGGAGGCAAATAGAGAGGGTTGTGTTTTCTGGCACTTGGTGAGTTCCCTGGAACACCGGGGACACATATTCATGTATAAAAGACGTACAAAAGTGCATTTTGCATGATAGGTCCCCTTTACGAGACACAATACATTATGATAAATCTTATTTTTTAGATAAAGCAGAAATCATAATTTTCCCATAATTTAACCTTTTCAGTGTCTACAAATACAGCAACTATTTAAATACGTTCTTATAGAAAAACACCATTACAACGAGTATTTGCTATACATTTTAAAACCATTGGCAGCGGCCTGTTTGAGAACATGTTTGTGACAAATGTGTTTTACAGAATGCACGAGTATATTAATTTTCACTTTCCCAGAGGAGAGGATAACAAATTAAGGAACAGGCTTCAAGACGCCCAGGAAGAGACACCATCAGTCTTATCCGGGTCAAAGGTCTTCCGATTGGACGTTCTCCACTGTCTTCTGTCTTAGTCAATGAGAATAAAAGGGTATAAAGGGAGATGGGAGGGAATAAAGGAATGTAAGCGGATGATGTAAGGGGCGGATGGTATGATCGATGGCATGGCTCTTTGCTCTTAGCGTGTGTGTGTGCACACTTGGTTTGTCCCACTTGAGCCTGTTCATATGCTTTTCACTGTAAGCCAGTGTGTGCCGTAGAGAGGGAAGCATTGATGGACGAGGAGCATCCTTTGCCGTTTCAGCAGTGGAAGTGCTTAAAGCATCCGGTCCCCCAGGGATGATCCATGTCACAGTCTCCCATCCTGGTGACTTATGGACCTGCCATGACAAAAACCCAAGGGCTGCTGACGCGGGTTTGGGTGTGGGGGTGGGATATAATAGTCCACGTGATGACACAGGCCGGACCCCCTGGAAGAAACCCATGTCTTGGTTATAAAACAGAAAGGCTTTTGATCTTTAGAACAATACTTGAGATAATGCTGATGCATGAAAGTGTGTGCAGGGGAGGAAGTTAATGGAGAGTAATGTGAAGTCGCAGGCAAATATATGTTATAATTGTTTCTCCTTGGTGTGTGTTTTAGTGATTTTTTTTTTATCTTCCTTTCCATCTCCCTTTTTATACTTTTGATTTTGTTTAGGATATATCCTACAGGAAGCAACTTGAAATGCACAAAAAGGCTGTTTTTTAATGATACACCTCTGCCTTGTTTTCACTGTTTTGGAAATATAGAAACTCAGCTCTCAGCAGGTTATGCTGATTTATTATACCTAGAGAGAAACCTTACCTGCTACAAAATGTTAACCATTATCAAGTCACTTTAGGAGGGAAATAATAGTGTCGGAACAATGAAATTTTAAATTCAGGTGTTTTGTGCACTATGAATGTCATGGCCTTGATACACCATATCAAATACTGTCAATGTTGGAATAAAGAGAGTGTGGATTATCAGGCAGGTTAATAGGTATTTGCCAATTCAGTGCTCTAGTTGCACCAGTAATGACACTTTTTCGACTTAACTTCACAATATTAGAGCCCTGGCACTGGCACAAGTCAAAATGTCTGCTCTTTAAACATTAACTATTTATGTTCTGTTCTATTTCTTACACTCCAACCCTATCTGAGCTGACCCCCCTCTCATTTAATGTTTCTCAGACTCAAACTTTTGTGACATAGCAGCTACAGTAATCCAGCCTAGTTGTACATGGTTACAACCACAGGGGTGAAGCCATTACCTGCAGGCCACCAGGGCCCCCTGTGGCCATGCTGCTGCACTGAAGCCTGAGTCCCAGCGGCTAATATGCTAATCAGACAGAGTCCTTGTTTACAGCATATGCTTATCTGGTAGTGATGGAGGGGGAGCTATACTAAGGTGGCCTTGGCTGGTCAAAATAAAGGCTATGGCACAGTGGAGCCTGAGAGCGACAAGTCATTCTGTCATCAGAGTATAGCAAGAGGGAGAGTACCCGAGTACTAATAAGGTATTTTAAAAGATAAATCAGCACCGAGTCACTCAGGCTAGAATCTTTTATGTCTGAGCAGGTGTTCCACCTTAAACAGATGATGGAAAATACCTGCTGTGAAATGACTGATTGGGATGGAACTAGAAGTGCAGCACGCAGCTGTAGTCCTCTGTGAGTCACTGCACATTTCACTTTTTATACAAGTGCTTCTTTTGAAAAGTAGGGAATTTCGAATGGTGACAATAATAGTTCTTTTTTTCTTTTTTTTTAAAAGTAAAAAAAAAAATATTATTTATAGAAGGACCATGCATACAAAAACATTAATCCCAGCAAAGAGAAGAGATGCAATATGCCAGATTATAGCTAATAGCTAATTTCCATCTGTGGTCTTCAGTTGGCTGATGTTTTTATGTTGAACAACAATGTTGATACTGACTTTCTTGATTGGAACGACTCTGTGCTCGTATATTTTAGGTGGGAAATCCTTTCAAAACGAGCTAGCATCAGAGTGGCTTAGCAAATTGGGAACTTTATGAGACATGTTTAATTAGAAATGTATTTAAAGGAAGAAATTGTGAAATGCAAAGCACATATTTCATTATAGACGGATCCACATGCAGAGAAAGTCCATTACCTCCAAATCCCCCTACACACAAATACGCATTTAAATACTTGTTATTCATTTCTAATGTTTTAATAACTTAATGTCTATAAATATCATATGTTCAACACTTTTTCTGACCTCTTGATGTTTGTATGAATTTGTATTCTGTCAGTCACTAATACATTTCCAAATACGGGGACTCATACTGAATGGCGAGACAGTACATTTCCTTCTCTTTTCTTGGACATCTGTCAACTGCAAACCCCTCAACACACAGTCCATAAATATAGACTGCCAAAAATAACAAAATAGCCCAAATTCCTATCCAAGCTGTGAGATAGCGTCACTTAAGGCTTACACTGTAGCTTCACAGTTAAGGTAACCTTTGTGAGGGGAACATGCACACAGACACATCCAAAATAATGCTAGAGGTCATGTTTGTTGTCTGATGGTGGACTGGACACAAACATTTTGCAGTGTATTTATTTAGCAGCCAGTTAATTCTACCGCTCAAGCCCTGTGGAATGCACTGTTGGATAAAAATGATTGATCCGTCCTTGTTAGACCTTGCTGTAAGGATGTTTTAGCTTACTGTGTTAGAAAAGGGAAAGAATAAAAGCAAACATCAAAATGTTTTTTTAAAGCGTTTTGTAGGGTGTGTGTGATGCATATAAAAAAACACTGTTGCACTGTTATCCTTGTTTAGACATATCTTAAAACAAATGAAGAACATTTTCCAAACCAAATATGAGGCTGGATTTATTGCCATTATATTTTTTTTAAGGCTGGATACATTTTATAGAAAAAGGAATTGTACATTGAGTGTGCGGGTTAAGGTGCCAGTAAGCTGTGTTGCGGGATAGGAGCAATTCGGTCCTCTACGGCGTTCAGCACAGACCCCCTGTGGAGACACTGAGTTTCATCCAAAGTCCATCACATGCTCTGGCCAGCTCCCTCCCTGTGTGACTGGGGCTGCAGGCTGGATGGCAGAGTGCACGTGTGTGGAATGCATGTTTGGTCATGGCAGTTAAATTCAGACATATTAATCATGCAGAAATAACAAAACTATCCACCCTCTCACTATATATAATTGTATGGGCAACGCGTAGCTGTTATACGTACACTATGTAATCAATGAGAAAATAAGCTACAATAATGTCTTGTCTTTTACTGCACCCCTGATCAAGGGGATCAGGAGCGAAAGATTGGCTGAACTTCCTTTGAACTCGATTTGCATAATAACACACAATTAGACTAGGTTCTGTCAACACAGGGCTCACTTATTTGCATGCAAGGACATGATTGGACTAGCCATGATGGTCAACATGACATCAAAAGCACTTTAAAAATAAATTGAAATGTAAATCGACGAGAGGATATCAAATGTTAATAATGTTACATACAATGGTACATCATCTGGTTGGTAGTGTATGCACGCTTTTGCCATTACACAGATCTGTGTATAGCAAAACAATATTTGATTCGTGTTTTTTGGAAGTCATTCATTGCTTGTGTGTGTGTGTGTGTGTGTGTGTGTGTGTGTGTGTGTGTGTGTGTGTGTGTGTGTGTGTGTGTGTGTGTGTGTGTGTGTGTGTGTCATTGACCAGACTGTTCCTGTTCTTTTCACTGTTGTTCTGCCTCTTGTCAGTAGTACCAACACGACAAAGTGCCCCAGGCTGCCTCATTAACTCTTTATTCTCTCCCCTCTCTCTCCAGCTCTGCCCAGCTACACTTGTGGTAATCCTGGACAGCTACTCAATGGCCACCAGCAGGGGTCCACGTTCAACATAGGGGACAAAATCCGCTACAGCTGCAGCCCGGGATACGTGCTCGAGGGTCACACAACCCTGTCCTGCCTCGCCACTTCAGCGGGCACTGCTGCCTGGGATTTTCCCCTTCCTTACTGCAGAGGTATGAAGGAGGGACCAGGGATAAACTGTCTGCCAGAGCAGGTCTTTGGGCTAAATCTGAGGACTTTGTCTGTAAAGCAAACGTTACAATCTTTGCAGAAAATGGTATGCCTCTGAGGGCTGAAAGAATAATCAGAGATATACCACAGATGATCACATTTAGTTAAAATAGTTAAATATTTGCTAAAAATGACTTATTTTATATTGACTAACATAAAACATTTTTTTGGGCCAAATCATTGGGATGTTATTTCAGGATTACATCACAATAAAAAAGAAATACAAATCTTGGTGATACCAAATTACATTAATTAAATATGTGACAACTAAAATATGATTTGTCTCTCTATAAAATAAAGATACAACACACCCATCCTACAGTCCACACACACTCACATGTACTGTATGTAAACCTTACATAATATACAGTCTATGATTTAAACACGTCTCCACATAACCTCAGGAGGTTTTCTGTAGTTATACTGATATCTTATTTACCATGACAGGACCTCATGTGTTAGCTCCCAGTCAGGTGCTTGTGCCAGTTGCCCTTTCCTCACAGTTAGCAAGCCCCCCTGTGGCAGCGACACCTGCCAGTGTGTGTTGGCTGACCTATCATCACACATTCCTTGGTAATGTTTCACTGTAGGCAAACATGATATTATTTGACATAATTTTTGCAGGATTTTGCCTTAACTAAAAGTAAATTCTCCCATAATTAAAATGCATGCATAGGGAACATGTTAGCATGTATGTCCCTTTGCTCTGCCCATGTGGCCGATGCTTTGTGTCAGTGTGCTGGCTGAGCATGATGCTGAGACACTGGGCCATCTGCACCCAGGCTGGGAGTCAGGAAGCCCACATAGGAGCACACATGGCTGGTACCCACGTGCCAGCACATTCCCCACCCACCAAATCACATGCACACGCCTCTACTCCACATTTATATGCAAAGTTATGATGATCTTATCTTCTAGAAACTGTTAAGAATTGTGCCATATTCCTTCCCTCTTTCTTTTTCTCTCTAACTTCACTAACAATGTGTTGTTTATATCCAAACTAAGCTTATTCATGCTCCTTTTAAATGCCCCAACAAGACTGATCCTGACAAAGAAAATAGAAAAAAGCTTAAGCCCTAAAGGATTTGATTATGCCACTGTTTCAGCAAATATAAACAAGATTAAGAAACGGGCAACTGAGGTCTCATAATGACATATAAAAGTCGACTTGTACACTTGAGTCCTCCTTCATAAGGCATTAGTGTATTGTTAATGTCACTCTGATTTTAGAGCCAGCCAATGGCTATATGTGTAGAAGCAGAACTGACAATTTACTTTGGGAGTGGGGAAGAACATTCTGGCACAGTCACTGTTCTGGACTGAAGAGAGGGGAAACGTGCCAGCGCTGTCAGGCCATAGAAGATAACCAGCCATTGATGGCACAGATAATGTTTTACATATCCTGTCTTATGCTCATCAATTTCTTCCCTTAGCTATAATCTTTAAAAACGACATCACTTGTCATGAGTATACTTAGAAGTGATTTAACCTCACTCTTTTATTCCGTTTATAACACTCTCTCCTAACCCTTAAGCATATCTTTCCAGGAAAAGGTTTTTACCACTGTAACTTCTAAATGTCATCCTTTTTATAGATACAGCATCACATGCACATATCCATTCATCTTCTGCCGCTTATGCTTTATTCAGACGATTACAAAAGCACTCTGTTTTGAAATGTGTTTCAAATTAAGTTGACCCATTTCAAATCCAAGCTAAGTGTTAGCTGGGAGCATGTTTAGTGTACTATGTAAACATGTATTTTTGATGGCATAAATGTTTTTATAGCTTGCATGAATTTGCCCATATCTTACTTACCATAGCACTCAAAGCAGCTCCTTACACTTACTGTAAAACCGTGACATCCTACGTGAAAGCCTGCAAATAGGTTCCTCAATGGGAAGCATCCTCACCTCGAGGGAAGGGGAAACATTTAAAAGTTTCAGTAAAAGTTTTCATAGGTTTTTGGTTTCATACTGCCCATGGTATAGCCATTTAGTTTTCCATTTTTGGTCAGCACTTGCATCGGCCAGTGGTAGCCACGATATGGAGAGCCGAGGTGAAAGGGAGAGTAGCAGGCAGAGACTTCCCTTCAAGTGTGAAGAAACCGTCTTGTGTGGAATATCAATGCACTCCCTCATACTTTCTTCTGTCTTCCTTCTACTTCCTGTCACTCCCACTGCAACAATCACCTGTCACCTTTCTCGCCATCTCTCTCTCTCTCCCTCGCTCCTCAGTGTCCACCCTCCCTCTGCACTTTTCTCTCCCCCATCCTTGCTTGTCACCTGTCATCCTCTTCATCCCCTTCTTCTCTCCCTTCTGTTGTGGTTTCCCTCCCTCTTCAAGTTCACACCTCACAAGTTTCCGCTCGCCCGTACACTCGCTTGCCCTCCCTTAGGGGGGTTGCCGTGGTGACAGGTGGAATGGATGATAGACAGGGCCCGGCGCCTCAGAGCTCCCCCTCACAAAAACACATACACCCCCAGACACAAATCATTTCAGCAACAGTATTAGTGTGGACGTGTCATTAAAAACTTCACTTGATCAGTCCCCTCTGTTCACCAGTACATATTGTAGTGATGTATACACAAGATATTTATAAATATGTATTCCACAAATTCAACAAATGCAGTTTCGGATCACCTGTATTGTCCAAAGCTGTGATGAACATACCATAAGCTGGGCAGGGGATGTATTCTGGCAACATAAATGCATGCTTTACAGTCAGTGGCGGCGCCAGAGTATTTTTGTTGGGTAATCTATGGTAGGGCTAACCCATACAGTGGTGGGGCTCAAGTCAGTATTTGCAATGTAATTGCGCCAAAGATCGCAGGGGGGGCGCCAGGCCTCAGATGATTTGAGGCCAAATATCATATTTAGACTTTTTTTAAATTTATTTTTTAATTTATTTTTATTTTTTACATATAATTGTAAAGCAATACATGATTGTCACTAAAAGCCTTGTCTCTACATTAAAATATAAAACATAATTGATTAATTCATTTGAATAACAATTCAAGTTAGTAGCTATTAAAGGCATAAAAAGACAGAAATGTATAATTCTTTCTTTAATAGAAATGTTTCTTCTGCCCTTAAAAGTCTCCAAACCGGGGCTTTTTCTGGATAAGCGCATTTTTAAAACATAGTCATTGTCCATGCCGGTTTCAGTTGGATTATTTGTCACAGTTGCTCCGATCAGATCGGTCTCCTCCATTTTGTAGATTATTTACGACTTTTGAATCCACATAAACACATCGGCAAAATCCGGCTTACTTTGAGCATGTGTTTTAAACAGTTTAATCCCTTTGTGAATTGTTTCCACTTGCGCCGTCCTTTAATTTCTTCATTCAGCGGGAATCCAAATGAATGAATCCTGAGTCCAATAACCATCAAAATCACTCCAATAGTGCTCCTTAATTACACTTCCATCCTCCTTTAACAAAATTCTTCACATTCATCTAGTTTGTGACAGTAGTTGTTGCATTTTTGAGACTTTTAAACTTTAATTACCGCTGTTGCGCCCCCCCCCCCGCGCGTGCGT
>NW_011360115.1:8518-16193 GCF_000735185.1 Notothenia coriiceps
TGTGTGTGGTGTGTGTCGTGTTTGTGTTGTGTGTGTGTGTGTGTGTGTTGTGTGTGTTGTGTGTGTGTGTGTGCGTGCGCGCCCCCCCTCCCCCGCGTTGTCGCATTAAATTTCAATTTTTCAAGAGTTTTTTACGTTGTGATTGACAGTGGTTTGATCTACTTGAAACTTCTTAAAACAATTTCCTCCTTTAACTATGTCGCACTTAATTCCTCGGTGATTAAAACCTGTCAACTAAAAAGCGTGCGTGTGTGTGTGTGTGTGTGTGTGTGTGTGTGTGTGTGTGTGTGTGTGTGTGTGTGTGTGTGTGTGTGTGTGTGTTGGGGGGACGCAACTTCCAACAGGAGTCATTTGGGGGAGCTCTTGGGAAAAAAGGTTGGGAACCCCGGGTTTACAGTATATCTAAATGATCCACTTAAAGCAGTCGTAAAGAGGGAAGAGTTGCTTTTAATTAACACACATGTGAATGAATGAGAAAGTAATGACTTTCCTCTCTATGTTGCGTTTGGTTGCATCACACCCTACACTAAAACATCTGTAGGGCATTTTCAAATCCTAAGACTGGTGTCTCCAGCCTGTGGTGAAAATTGCAGACAAAGGAACAATACTCACTGCCTATTTTTGTGCTCCTGACATTTTAAATAAGCACTTTGGCTCGTGGCAAAAAGATAATTTGCAGCCAAGAAAAGTAAATAATACATGTTTTATAGCTTAATATGCTAATATCTAACACAATTTTTCTGGCAAAACTTCAAATCTGCCATCTTGATATGTTTTAAAAGTTAAGAAGTTGGTATCCGTCTAATTAGGTCATTCTTTTCTACTTTCACATATTTAGTTAATGACTTTATTGGTCGATATAGCCCATGTATTCTGGAGAGTTATATGTTATTGTTGACATTAACCCTTATGTTGCTAATATTCAATAAGCTCACTACTACAAATGTAAATTATACCTTCTGCTGCATTTAAGCGTCAGTTTGTGTTCGTTAGCCTTTAATTACCTTCCCTACTTTTTTCCATGTGTAGACGCATCTTCAATAATCTCTGTATAATAATTTGGGGATTATCTTTGTTGTTTTCTTTGGAGTTTCCCTGTTTTACTAAGCTTCACATCACTGTCCTTCTCCTCTGCTCTCTGCAGCGGATGATGGGTGTGGCGGAACACTGCGGGGTCAGAGCGGGGTGATCACCACTCCCAATTACCCGTCCGAGTACAACAACAACGCTGACTGCACCTGGACGGTGCTGGCCGAGCCAGGAGACACCATCGCTCTGGTTTTCTCCGACTTTCAGCTGGAGGACGACTATGACTTGCTGGAGGTCAGCGGCACTGACGGCTCTTCACAATGGTGAGTAGTTGGCCTGTTGCTATTTGTCTGGAAGGAAAGCTCATCTAGGAACAGAAAGGGAATGGAAGTATGCTGATGCACCACCTGCACTCAGGCACTTGCATATGTCCAAATGAGCTGGTTGAAGAAAGGTTGGAAGTGGATGGATTTTGTGTACATTCAGTTGAATGTAGATTGGCTGAGCATGGCTGTACCTGGATAAATAGCTGTCTGGGGAATATCAGAGGAGCAGGAATCAATTCAAACATCAGGCTAACCTAACATACATTGCTACTGGTAGTTTATTTGAAATGAAAATATTAAATAGAAGGATAAAACGTTTATTTAATATCTTGTTCAAAGCTTCTTACCTGCCCGGGTGTGGTCTGAGGTTTTAAAGTGTAATTTGAACATTCAATCTTGTTGGTCTTACATCCTCAATTACTTAGTCTCACACAAACACACATCCTCAGCTCTAATGATGAAGAGGTAGGATATCCTGGTGTCAGTGTGGGTCTCTCACCATCTGTGGCAGCTCCTCCTCTCTCTGACAACTCTCTCAGCTCAGGAAGTAATTAGTGAGCTCGATTACCACCGCCAGCCGTATAGTGTTGTTTCACCCACACACACAGTCGAGCCCATATGGGAAAACATGAACATACATATTCACACGTTTTAGCCAGACTTCGATGGCACTGTAAGATGTACTCTTTCACACTCTTTCTGCGACTTTCTGTCAAACACAAGGATAACATTACATATATACATCAAGTTTGAATACCTTGTGGATGGATGCACCTGTTATTCACAAGCAGAAACCCACTGTTTGTCTTCAATTAGTTCTAAAAATGCAGGTTTAGTTTCAGGACCATGTGACAGGAAGTTAAGATGAATAAAAAAAGGCAGAGGAGACTTTGAAGTTAGAGCCACAGGCTGTTGGTAGGAAGGGAGATGGGGTAGCATTGGCTGAGCTATTAAACACTTGAAACACAGAGAGAGACGGAGGGATAGAGGACTGTTGGTAGAGGGAAAAGGTTCAAAGAGAAGATATGAGAAGTCATCTTAGAGTGAGATGGCGCCTGGAAACTGGTGTAAGTTTCACTCATTCGCTCAGTAGTTAACTAAAAACACTTCCCGAGAAGAACTTGATTGACTCTGAGCGCTCTTAAAGCTGAGAATTGTGCCTTGTAGCCTGATATTAAAGTCTCTTTGAATCTCTGCTTGGCCTACTGAGAGTTGATCGCTTCCCAGAATCCCACAGACGGCAGCCCAACTATGCTTCTTTTGCAATTTTTTTTACAACGTCATCAGCTTCTTGTCCCAGACTTTGATTTGATCTCTGTTGTCTTGTGGGGTGCCCAAACCTCTGCTGAGTCTGTCATCTTTGAGGACATTGTTGCCATGGGCGCCTATTGAGGTGCACCCACGGCATGGCTAAACTGTCTTAAAGAGCAAGGGAAAACAGCGGGAAGAAAGTGACCAGAAAAGAGAGAGACAGGCTATTGGCAAGCAATGCACAGTGCAAGTCACAGTTGGTTATGCACATCGCAAGAAAAGGACAGCACAGGGGACAGAGGACACAATGCAGACATGCTGGCTTGCCTCCATTGTTTCATATTTGTCCTAGTCATGCTGGTTTTGATTTCACTCTCAAATTGTTGACATGTCAAGAGCGCTTTTCTTCTAAAACATAAAAAATGTCTAGCCTATTTCCAGCACAATAGGCAGTGGTGTTTGGGTATTTATCATTGTTAAGTTAGAGGTGGGCAATAAGGACGGACCAATGGGGTGACAGGTTCAAACACTAAGATCAGCAGACACCAGAGGAGAGAAGAGGAGGGGAGGGCTCGACCTTTGGAGGAGAGGATGGACGTGGCAGTGAGGAACTAGAAAGATGGGTGGAGGGCTACCAATTTCACAGCTGGTGCCCAATTACAGAGGTCAGGTGGAGTGCTATCATGGTGTTGACCTAAATCACACATCCTCTCAGTGAATGGCTCAGTAGGGCTGTACGCTTTCTCTCATTCCAACCGAATAATTGGCTGATAGGTGATATTATCACACTCTTTTTTAAAGTGATAAGTTATGGTTTCAGTGCTGTTTCTTTATTTCAGCTTCCTTATTTCAGAATAGAGAAATAACTTTTAGTCTAAAAACTGTAATTGATTGCTTTCAATCTTATCTGAAGTTAGAAGCTACACACATATTTATCTGTGTGGTGTGACCAAATGTCATGAATTACATGGAGTGTGTTTGAGTGGTTTCAAAGCTATAGACTGTGTATAGTGTCGGAATCCCATCAGCTAATGTATTCACTATATAAGTAGCAACTTTCTAGGAGTTCTAGGAGCAGTATTGATTGATACCTGACGGACAGGTTGAGTGGTCCAATAGAAGAAGAGAGGCCAGGAATCAGGATCAAAACCATGCCTCTCTGATCGATCCACAACAGCTTAAACGAAAACAGGTCAAGCTTTCAAGCTCCCTGTTCTCCTGTTGTTTGAGTGTGTGTGTGTGTGTGTGTGTGTGTGTGTGTGTGTGTGTGTGTGTGTGTGTGTGTGTGTGTGTGTGTGTGTGTGTGTGCGTGCGTGCGTGCGTGCGTGCGTGCGTGCGTGCGTGCGTGTGTGTCGGTGTTTTGAGAGGAAGACAATGACCCATAATAAACAACATCAATCACCATCAAGAGCATCACCCTTTTGCATATGTGATCCTGCCCACTTATATTCTTGTTTACCGTACCATCCAACTGCTTTGATTGGCGGCTCTGCAGAGTTGGCATTCTGAGGAGGCAGCGAGAGAAGACAGCCTTGAAAACTGACTTCAGGAGCCGAGATGTGCATGTGCATTGAATGTGGCAGCGGAATGGGTTGGTTAAAAGACACCAACTGAATTCCACCTCCACTCAGCATTACCCTGACAGGATTTCTTCTGGGTTGCTTGCCCAGGGGAACACATTACTCTGCCATTACACTGTTTGCATCCACATTGATTTTTCTTCCCCATCACCATCCACTTTGAGGCAATGTAAATAACGCCTGACGCTCGCCAATTGCCAGATGCTCATTCGCGCACTTGCTACTAAGTGGAACTCACAGCTATTTGACTTGTAGTTTTGCAAAGGACTGTAATACATTTTCATCTTCCAGTAGTGCTCTCTTGAGATGTTGAAAGCATCTCTCGCAACACCTTAGATACTGTAAATAGAGAGTCTAAAGTGCCTGAATCTTGATTCGGAAGCACTTTGAATATTGCCAATACTCACTTGGTTCTACAAAAAAAGAAATGTTTTGGGTGGGTAAATTGCTTCATCACAGTTCCATAATGTCACAATTTTAGAGAAACTGTTAGCAGACAAAAGTTATGTCTTCCTTTTCCATTCCGGTGAATTTAGCAAACTCTTTTTCCCATCGGGGTTATCTTTTGTTTTGCTTTTCATGCAAGTCTTCACTGCCAATACAAAGCTCCCTGCGTAAATGCAACCTACTTATTTCTGCTAGGAGATCTGAGAGCCAAAGGGATTTTGATCCCACTAGGTAGACTTCCATCCTTTGTTCTCTCTTTTTGTTAACCCTATACCCAATGGAATTGAGGACACTGACTTTAAGAGAGGATATGGATTATTCCTGCAGTGCTGAAATACGTCAGCTTGTCCCAACCTATGAAGGGAACGCATATGTGACCCGCTCTATCGAAATCAGTCGGAAGTCGCAACGGCTCATTTCAAAATAAACGTGGATTTGCTATTTTTTCGGGGTTCGGGTGTTTTGTTTGATTTTAAACAAACAAAGTCTTGGCTTTCAGAATATGAAACTTTTATTTCCAAACTCACACGATAAATACATTCTTTAAGCTTGTAAAGGGAAGATGACAGGCAATCTGCTCTCCTTCCGCAGCGCCGCTCCCCCTCCCTCCGGCTGACATTATGAATGTAAGCGTAGAGTAATCATAAATAACACGGCAGGGTCCGTTACAGTTTGTTTTCATCTGATTTCAATTAAAAAAAAAGTCTTCGCTTTCAGAATATTAAACTTGTTTCGGCAAATTCAGATGATAAATACAACTTTGAAGCTTGTAACGGCATAATTACAAGCGGAGAACGGAGTAACTTAACGTCACAGCAGGCATAACAACAGCCGGTGTTTCTCGTGAGGGTTTCCCCCGGGAAACAAACGCAATACACACAAACGCAAAATTACACAAACACACACACACGTATACACACACACACACACTCGCGAGCTTCTCCCAGACCAGCAATCCAAACGAAAATATCTTCCCTCCGTAGTATTTTGATCATTTGCTCCGCTAATAATCAATCAGATCGATGGATTCCAGAGAAGAGAAAACTTTGAAGGCCTTTTTCTCAAAATGATGACTCGGTGACAGTCATTATATAATGTGACATATTTCGCTTAATATTTGGAGTACAAAAACAATCCTTATATCATTAGAAAGCTAGGAATATCCTCTTTCCAGCAGTGTATGCAACTCAAAATGTGTCTTCGGGTCAATGCGACTGATTTCGATAGAGCAGGTCACATATGTGCGTGTGAGTGAGGCAGAAAGAGGTATTTGTTGGAGAGTACGGACCGCTAGATATATATTGATTGGCTGTTAGGTTGACCTACCTGAGAGTCAGCGAATGCTCTTAGGAACATCTTGTTTAAGTCCAGGGGCTGTTTCCAATGGGAGTTACAGCAATAACAGTATGTTTCTTTTTTGGGGAGATATATGCCTCAACTTTTGCTTTTGTGTTTTCAAAGAGGTGGTTTTTTCATCAACACTCAAGAGATTTAAGTTTGAATTCAGTTTAGATGAAGTTATATTTAACTTAAGGTGATCAATCTGCCGATTAATGTGCATCGATGTGTACGTAGTCAAACACGGGAGTGTGAATATTTACACTTCTTTTTAAATGTGTGCTACTATGGGGTAACACTATTGTCCCACACTCTCTCCTACTGGGTCTCCTCCTCAGCGTCGTAGATGCCAATTTATTGACAGTTATATGTACTCCACTTATAATTATAGTCAGTGTGTACGGAAGTGAGTGATTGTGCTCTAACCATTGTTCGCCTGGCAGCACAACAATATGAAGTTGCCCACCTTTGGTTCCCTAAGTTCCCTACTTAAACATAATTCACTGCACTAAGGCAATTCCTTTCACCAGAGGACAACAGAATATTGGCAGCGTATGCAGGGCCACTTTGCACAGATGTGGTTTTAAATGTCCACTGTGTGATGCTTGAGTGGGTGTATATTCTCTGTGTGAATGTTGAATACATTTTTTTTCTTATGCTGTGGCCTGATTCTCACAACACATACTGCTGGAGTTAAGAAGTGTTTTGCTCTGCAGCTTTACCGGTAATTCACCACAACATCTCTAGTCTGGTCACGTTTAGGAGGGTCTGACTCGGGCGTTTCTCTCCAGCTCGCTCTCGCTCTCTTTATCTCCCAGACAGTCTCTCTCCCTGCTGTGTTGGTGTCATAAAGAATCTGAGTGGATAGTTTGCTCTGATTGTCCAATGAAAGTCTGTAGTCTTTGATTACACATTCTAACAGCCATTGAATGTAAGTGGTGCTCTCTTCATAAAACCCATAACAAATCATCCAAAACAAAAGTAAACTAAGGATAATGAATGTCTTGCTTTGCTTTCAATAAAGTTATGTAGAGTCCAGAGTTAGAGACGTATATTTGAGAGGATTTGCTTTTGATTTGTCCATTCACCAGCATTCGTCACTATTGAATCATGTAGTACCCTACCTTGCACGTCTGTTTTGATGTGGATGATGTACAAGTATACTACTTTACAATGCGGAAAATGTATCATGGATGATGTGAGGAATGGTAATGAAGCCCTGACAGACGTCAAGGATCAGTACGTCAAAGGCAGCAAGAAAAAAAGAGTCCCCAGATCGCGTTGTGAGGGGTTATATAGGGCTGTACCCGAATATTCTACTATTCGAATATTCGTTCGTTGGCCAACTATTCGGGTTTCAATTTCATTATTCGGATATTCGTTTTATTTTTTTTTCAAAAAAAATATTTTTCCTATATATATTTTTTTCTAAATGTATGCTATTAATAAAGGCGAATTGCCATATTATTATACTATATTTATACTTTTGAGTTGCACTGTTAAAATGCGGAAATATATACAATCTCAGCCTGTGCTTTCTGTCCGCTGCATCTACGCACACACTGTACCACACACACACCTAAACACACACACACACACACACACACACACACACACACACACACACACACACACACACACACACACACACACACACACACACACACACACATGGGCGCGGGAAGGGGGATGCTGAGGGCGCTG
>NW_011360115.1:16233-39678 GCF_000735185.1 Notothenia coriiceps
ACAACCGGAAAAAATCTGCCACTTCCTTACAGAGCCCCTCCTCCAACACACACGAACGCGCACATGACCAATCAGTGCACGAGATAAGTTTGTGCACAGATGGAAGGCTGACAGGCAGGTAGGCCATCCAGTTATTTTAGCCGGGCCGGCTAAAATGATTGGTCATGCTTTTTACAGTACTACGGCTTCCAGAGATTACATTTTTTAATGGATTTTTTTGTCAAAGCACTTAAGATATTCATTGCTATCGGGATGTTAAGAGCATTCCATGGAATATAACAAAAAGTGCATCTCGAGCCGGTTTCTCAAACATACCTACCCCACCTTTAAACAAATTATAAATGGTAGTAACTCATTAATAAATGGGAATGTGTTTTAGACTTTACAAGGCTCCCTTTTGACAGTTATAAATGGTAGTAACTCATAAATAAATGGTCATAAAGAGATGCCAAGAAACATCAAGATGGAAGGGGGTGAATCAACTCAGTGAACAACAGATACCAAGGATGTTGGCTGATGAAGAAGACGAAGTAAGCTATAGCCAATATAAGGCTTATTCATCTTGCCAAATAGTGAGCCTGTGTTGATGTATGTTATAACTGGTTTATAAATGGTTCTTAATGATTAATAAAGTGTTTATAACCTAATTAATAACCTAATTATAAACCCTTTATTAATCCTTTATAAGTGTAGTCTTATTGTAAAGTGGTACCAAATCTATTCAGTTACTTAACACCGCTGGTTCTAGATTTCCTCCGTAATCAGGATATCTTGATAAACCCCTAAATTACATCCAATCTGGAACAGCAGTAATCTGATCATTTAAAGAACCTGTTTTCTATATTAATAAAAAATCATAGTATATCAGCCCGGGTCCCTTTCTGAACATCATATTAATCTTGTTTTGCTTACTGATATAAAACTATCTTCTTTTCTCTAATTCTAGATAAAGAGAACTGCAATGTGGTGTCGACTCCATGCAGTGACCAAAGCAAATCTACATCATACATAAATAAACAAAATTTAACTTTTGACATTCAATAAAGACAGATTGGCCAACACTTTATTGCTGTTTTATTTTTCCAGTACAGAAGTCCAAGCAGGGGTTATAAAGCATTACTGTGACACATATCAACAGTTATACATTAACAACATCTGTTGAAGTTGTTATTCTAAAATACATTTGACAAGATATTGCAGAATTAAAAACCTCTGCAACTCTTCTTACTCCCAAATGAAGTTCAGAGACAAATCACTGAGTCTCTCCTGCAGCAGTTGATCCACTCTTTGACTCTGAGCGGCGCTTAAGGTGTTCTTCCAGTCACCGATCTTACCTGTAAACAAAGAAAATACTATCTAGACCTGATATATGTTTATATGTTTCTGCACAAGAGCTGCAGTTAGATTAATCAATGCTGACATCTACTTTTTTTTACTTAAGAACTATTTTGATATTCCTCATTCCACATATTTGAGAATTCCCGTTTTATTCTACATATACTTCACTACATTTTGGAGGCAAGTATTGATTTTATTAAAAACTCATAGGAAATAGCTACTTTATACAAATAAAAAACACATCATTTGCCTATATAATATGATGCAGCACTGTAAATGAAATGGGCTTATACAATTACAATAATATAACATGTAAATGTTGGCGATTAAACTAATGTATATTCTATATGAAAATAGCCAATCTGAACACTGAGTACTTTTCTTTTGATACTTGAATTACATTAATTTGATCCTCCTTATGTACTTCTAATTAAGTGACATTTTCAATTATTTGTAATGGAATATTTTAGGATCTAAAGGGTCTATAACTTCTTCCATCACTGGTTACGTTACCTTTGCGCATGAAGTCTGCCTTCACCTTCTCTTGTGGCAGAAACTCGTAGTTTGCTCTCAAGTCTTTCTTCATGTTGTTGAAAATAGACTTTTCCACAACTTTCTCAATATCAGCTTCACTCAGGTTCTTCCCTAAGAAAGTGCAGATCTTCGTCACTGCTGCCTTCAGGTCCTTTAAGAGAAAAAACAAGTTAAAACGTTGACTAGTAATCTATTTCCATATTTTAAATTAACCTGATCTTTTATTTCATAAAACTAAAATGATTTGAAATGCATGTCTTCCTCACACAAAAATACTTTACAATTACAGCAAAGACAAGAGAGGTTTCTCAATACTCAAATTTCCTCTCCTCGACTCCTGTCCTCGACTCCTCTCCTCGAGACTTGGTGCCGCCCACAGGAGATGCGAGCGGAGGACTGAGGAGGGGAACCGAGGAGAGACGAGTGGAAGCAGCAGGCGGTTAGAGGAATGAGAACTCCTCTCCTCTGAGCGGTCATTTTAAAGAGACGTCCATTAGTGATGACAGGAGGCACAGCAGCACTCTGATGGACAGATGTGTTCATGACCACTTGTATATGTTTACTTTGATTCATTCACAGTGCGGTATAATGAGACAATAACAGGCTACAGATGCGGACACATACACACACATATATTTATATAAATATATACAATTTCAGAATCAAACAAGTATGAGAGCACTCTCATAATAACGTAACACAATCAGAGACTGGATATATCAAACAAGTATGAGAGCACTCTCTCCCCCCCCACCCTCTCTCTGGTCGCTGAAATGGGGAATTGAAATTACTGGCCAAAAGTTGTCCAAGTATTAAAAGTAAGCATAGGACACCAAACCAACTGAGACCCGTCTGTCCGCCGCATCTACGCCCTGTACAACACACACACCTACACACTGTACCACACACACCTACTTCTCCTAAAGCATAATCAGGCTACAGCCGTTGTGTACTTTATTATCTGAAGCACTAAATGGTTTTAGAAAAATATCGACTCTTTGTTTGTAGATATCTACTAAACTAAAGCAAATAAAGAGAGTAGGCCTGTTATACTGAGTGATATATATTTTACAAACTGCTCTGCTTTCTGCACGGACCTCACAACTGTTCTCTCTGGAAACATCGCGTCACGATGAAAGCAGTTCATTAAATAATATCATGGGGATGCATGCAGAGCTGTCATTGGCTGAGGTAAGTCCGGCCGTGCGTCACGACTCTTTGAAACATCTCTGTTCCCGGAAATGCATCCGTGGAGGAGCCGTGGAGGACCCTCAATTATAGCTCCTCCAGAGAGCCTCCTCGACGCTCGATCCTCGGTCCTCGAAGTGCATTTAAATGAGATGTCCTTCAACATGGCGCGCTGATGTTCATTTCCGGGTCACTACCGGAGGACCGAGGAGTCGAGGAGTCGAGGAGGGGGATTTGATTAAATGAGAAAGGGCCATATACCGATAGCAGCACCGTTTTTCCAGCGGCTTAACGGTATACCGCTACCTTCCAATCAGGTACCGGTATTGACTTAGTACCGGTTCTCGATACCCATCCCTAGTCACCTGTATATGTCACACAGCTGATACACGCTTCCCCGCTGTTGCACAATGATGCAACTCATAATAATGGCTTATTTAAACACTTACATTATTGAAATATACATAGTGGGTATTGTTTGTACGTGCAACACTAATGTTACACTGATACTGATTGTATTGAATTCTGGTTTTGCCTGAGGATATAATAGGACTGACCAAGACTTAGATGGAATTCCGAATTACTTGTCTATCCAGGTCTACACATTTAAATGTCTCACCACCATTAAAGCACATTTCAAAAGTTCAACTATGCTTAAGTTTCTATTCCCCCACTCCTTGCCTTGTTTTTTTCTGCAGTGTCAGCTTCACACATCTAAAACCATAGTTTGGCTTATCGGCCTGTGCGCGTCCGCAGGATCAATAGCTGTCTTCGCCAGTCTCTCCACCACGGCCCCTCAAAGTCTGTTTGTGCGAGTCAGGATTTATTAACAGAAGCACTTGGTTGAGGACTCAATCTGCAATGTGCCATCGATCAAACCTGCAGTTATGATAAACTTTGCGCCACGCGCCAAGAAACGCTCCGGCGGAACATTATCTCCAACACCTGGTGCTTTGCTGCAGATTGGCTCACCCCAGCACTCCACACTTTGTTACTCCCTCTGTCCAATTGCTCAGGCTAAGAGCTGGATAGGAGAGTGGATTAGGAGTGCAGAAAGTGAGGTTAGTGAAATTTGGCCAGAACATATCATCTAACAACCTCCCAGTCGTACTATTTTTGACGAAATTCCATCACAGCAAATGAATTAGCGAATGCATTATATTATTCATCATAAGCTATCATTAGTTAGGGCTGATCCTCTGTGTTGTGTTAAGGAAACATAGCAGGTGCAGCAATTAACCAGGCGATATCTAGTCAAACCTATAAAGCAGCTCCCGAGGCACGCAGCCGGGATAGCAATGTGTCTGTGTTAGCATGCCTAGCCATGTGTTACCTCACCCGGGCCCCGTGAGACCGGAAAATGCGCAGAGGTTAGAGGTAATGGCCCAGATCGCTGTGTCCCGACTGGGTGTCTCTTTAGTTGTGTTTACTAAGCACTGCACCACTGGGATCCAATCTGTCGCTTTTTTACAGTCCCACAGATGCACTAATGGCCTATGGTTTGTACACAGAAACACATTTGAAGATATGCATATTGGGGCCCTGCGTCTGCAAAAGGATTAGAGGCTTTTTGTTTAAAAATGTAGGCAAGATTTTTTCATCATGTCCTCATGGGAAATAATGAAAATCCACATTTCAGTAGCTACTTTATTGTAATCCATGTATGACACTTAGAAAATATGTTTGTGAATAATCCTCTTATCCAATGTTATTCCTCCTTACAATTCCCACAACGATCAATTCTGCTCTTCAGGACACTGGAGCATGGGGTCTGTTAATTCCTTTACTTAACACTGCCATCTGTCTTCCTATGTCTAAGATTTGATTAATTAGAATAAGAGAGGTGCCTCTGAACTGTTGCTGTACGTTTAAAGATCAGTGTTGTTAAAACTACAATCGATCTTTTGTTCCCTGTCTCTTTCATCGTCTGACGCTTTTGTGAAAACAATGGTGATACACTCGTGTTTGTTGCTACGTCCCACGGCTCACTTTGATCCCTTAATTCACTTCCTGGGTCAAGGGCTGGCAATCTACAGTAGGATGGCTTGCATCAGAGGCTTTTCATTATGGCGAGATCAAAAGATAGACGATGTATTGAAATTACATTTTAAGTGCCGCGCTTGGTCGACATCACTGTTTTCTGCCAGATTGTTATACCTTTAACCTTGGCCTCCCTCAATCTTTCTTTGGGAGTGTGATTGGGGTGGCACACTAAGCTTCGCCCGACTGTGAGGGACGTCACACCATCGATTAATCAATCACAGTAATTAGCCACGATGGAGCAAGAGGAAGAGAAGGCGGCAAGGCTGAGTCTAAAGACTCAGAAGGAAAACAACATACAAAATCAATCGCGCCAAAAGCACAGTGCACTCAGTGGTCTGCTGTAGAGGACACTGGGTACGGCAATCGGATTGTAAAAGCAGGGCATTGAGGATAAGTACACACAGCCTTTTAATGCCATGTCATTGCATCTGACTATGTAATGCTCTCTGTGTTTTCGCAAAAACATGCACTTGACAAGGACCTGATTTACTGCAAAAAAAGCCAAGCAATTCAAACAGGTCCCTAAAAGTAGTCCACCAATCGGAAACTCTGATATCTCCAGTGGCAAAATATAACCGATGAATCACTTAAAGGGAAGCAGTGAGCATATTTGTTTGTAGTGTTGGCTATTCATGTATGGCAAGGACCTTCCTTAGAATCAACCTATAAACCTTGATTATTTTACTGGCCCCAGACAGATAACAATCCTTTTTCATTAAATATGATTAAACGTCCAAGCTAGACAACGGGAAATAAACAATTCAATAACATCTGTTCCAAAAGACACATCATAACATAACACACATTTAGGATTACCGGTACATTTTTCTAATTTATCTCAATATGTTCCTTAAAAACATATTCTACAGAAAAAGTACTTCAAAGGTGGTTCTTTGTTTGCCGTGTTGCCGCTCTGCAGTAACAGCAGTATCTTGTTCCTGAACACCCCCTGAGGGGCCGGAGATGTCACTGTCTAATCTGGGTCACTGCTCAACCACAACACATCCCTACCCTCTGTCTCTTGCTTCCCTTTTTTCCAGAAACACTTGCAAATATAAGAACAAAAGGGCACAAACACATGCACTGCACATACGTAGCCTGATGTGCAAAATGATACTTCTTGACAAGAGATTTAACGTGACAACATCAGCCGAGGGCGTCAGATAATTCCCTTTCTTTCCAATGCAAATCAGCTTGCTTTTGTTGAATCAAACAGCATTGTGTTGATACCAGTGGAGTGGTCTGCTGTTTGTAGACAAGACAGTGGAGATTGTTTGCACTGTATAACATCCCTTAAACAAGTAAAAGTGCTTTAGAAACGTGTAAAATCCACTTAAAACCCACCAGAGGAACTCAAGTGTCTAATGTTTACAATTAATTACCTATAGATTGACATTTTGTACTGGTATACAGCCATTCACAAAGTCAGAATTGTGTTTTTTTCTCATTGGCTGACTCATTTCAGTCTCGTGGGAACATATGGACTACTGAGGCAACAGACCGAGTCCTTTTTCATCTTTGATGACACATCATTCACGCAGTGGGGGCTCTTAACGCTTCAAAACTCATTCATAAAATATGCCCGTATGTCAGGGTTGGAAAGCTCACATTCATGGCTTCTAATGAAAGACGAAAAGAGGGAACGTGCAAGGTGAAATAAGGCAAGGACGTGCTCGCTGTACTAGAGTGTAATATGTCTTAATCTTCTTTGGGACAGGTTGCGCATGTGTGTTTGTGTCTGTGTTTAACATGTATCCTCTTCTCATCGGGTGCTACTGTGCTTGTGTTTAGTGTTGTGAAGAGTGGCAGTGAAATGCCCATCCTCCTCACATTCATCAGACACAGGCTGTCTTTTTTGTATTAGGTGACACCAGGCCAACCTGAATATATTTACAGAGGAACCTTTATGAACTCTGGTGAACGTGCCTTGACCGGCAATTACAGGCCCCACAGCAGCGTGCCTCCATAAAAACACTTTCAACAGCATCAATAAACATTGGGAGGCAAAGGGTGACAGGCAATGTCGGCCCTCACCGTTAAAAAGCCTCTGCGTGGACGAACCTATAGTGAAGCTGACAGTGTTTTGATTTAAAACTTTTTTAGGCTTGTTTAGACAGTTGCAGAAATGCATCTTGTTGAAATGTGCATTTACTTTATGGAGCCCCTCAAGTCTGTAGAGAAAGTCTTTTTTATCCTGTGCAAACAAAATAATAGCACACTATTTGTGGGGCTCTGTAATATTATATTGATTGCAAAGGTAAATATAACACATATGGTACTGTTTACTTTTACATTTTGGGAATACAATATTCTTGATATGTGGCAAGTGTTTACTTTAAAAAAAAAAAAAAATGCCACAGACCATTAAAACCTGCAAGACCCTTCAAATATAATAACAGATTAAGTGATATATAACATATCCCATTATGCATACAAATAAGGCTAATAAAGTATGATAGTTATTGCATTTCTTTTTACATACTGAAATGATGACTTGTTTTGTGTGGCATAGAAGTTGAGTCAGATATTTTCTTTTCTTCCTGAATAACCAATTATACTCAATGCAGACAAGGCTGTTGCCTCATCAGGGGTTAAGTCAGAGCTAAAGTGATATAGTGGTTATATGATCCATTAGACCCCCTCTGTAAGTAGGTTTTTGCTTGGTAGAGCTTTTTGGAGAGTGCCAGAGAGGTGTCAGCATCATATTGATCTCACAGCACTGCAATCTTTCTTAATCCCAATTCCCCCCCCCAGAAGCAAAGACAGAGAGACAGGCAAAAAAAAAAGTTTTAAGCTCTAACTTAATACTATGTGATGACAGGACTCTGCAGGTGCACTTTAAACAAAGTCTTGGTCCACTAACAATCTAAGGTTATTCCATGGTTGACCTCAAACATTTACTAAGT
Organism: Notothenia coriiceps; assembly: GCF_000735185.1. Lineage (NCBI taxonomy): Eukaryota > Metazoa > Chordata > Actinopteri > Perciformes > Nototheniidae > Notothenia > Notothenia coriiceps. The sequence goes on from NW_011360115.1 coordinate 24,243, forward strand.
ATTGAGGTATAATGCTTCATTAAGTGATTGTGCTTATTAAACCATACAATCGCATAAACACCAAATTCATTACTTTATAGCACGTCAACCTCATCATGTCTTTTTTGACTCTGAGGCTGCCTACTTGCCACCCTTCTTGTTTTTCAATGAGATGGTCTGATTAGAGAACATTGAGAAGAGGGATGGGCGGGGGATGAGGAGAAAAAAATAATTAAAATAAGGATTTGTCTGGTCTGGGGCTCATGCGGACAGAATTAACGGATAACACTGGCTGGCTCTATCACTTGCAGATCAGTGTTGCTAATACAACAGTGTTATTAGCCTCACTATCCTCCCCAACTGTGTGATAACGCAGGATTATGGAAGGTGCTGTGGCCAGTGAACCAGGAGAAAACAGTGTGATTTGTTTTAGCATGGCTAATTAGTGCGCTGTTTGCACGGATGATGGGGATCAGCGGTGGAGCTGATCCTTTGACAGAAGGCCAGTTTTTGGAGGCTTTATTGCAGTTCAATATAAAAATACATGTTTAAACATGCAAAGAGACAACACATATTACATTTGATTGTTTACTTGGTTAGTATGGTAGCGCACACAGTGGTCATATCTGCAGGCCCTGGTCCACACTGTGCCATAAAGACAGGTTTCACCTCCCACACTTTTCTGTCATGCTAATTATTGTTGCTGTGTGTTGGCTTGGGTTAAGCATGCTGCATAAGGGAGTGATTAGTTTCATCTATTTGTTGTATGTGTGCAGGTTGGAAGTATGTGTTGTTTGGTTGACTTGGAGTTTGCTGTCAGAGGTTAGAGCTGTAAGACAACAAACAATGCCCTTTCTTTTAATCCCCATGTAAACATTTTACTACTGTTTTTCTAGAAATATATATATATTTTTTAATGTAAATGTATTAGTATCAAGGAGCATATGAGTCAAATGCAGTGTATTGCATAAAGCCCCTGTCACACTGTCCCGAAATTGACACCCGATGGACACACTAATATGGAATTGTGAATTTCGCACGAAGATGGCCCCGAACCACACACGAAGGCAACATTTACATTACATTTAAGACATACAACTGCAACGACAGTAACACAAACAATTATGTTAAAGTACTATGATACTGTACTGATATTTTCCGACTTTGTTCTTTACTTTCTCCGTCTTTATATGTAGAAGATATTAAGTTTTCTCCGTCATGTGGTTTCCATAGCAACAACAACTTCCTCGCCTTCAAAATATTATATTATATCCTTTTTAGTTTCACAGAACACAAATTGGGTTATTTACATAATATGTTTACATGATCTTGTTGTCCAATAAAACAACCAGATGGACACACGATAAAGGAAATGTTCAAATTCGGCTCTGATCGTAGCAACATCGGGCCATTCGTGAGGGCATCTTAAGACATCTTTGGCATGCCAAAGATTTTGCCACCGCTCCCGAAGTTGCTGCCGGAGCCTGATAAATTCCACCGGCGGTCATACGATGGCTTAAGATGCCCTCACGAATGCCTCGCCCGATGTTGTTACGATCAGAGCCGAATTTGAACATTTCCTTAATCGTGTGTCCATCGGGTGTCAATTTCGGGACAGTGTGACAGGGGCTTTAAGGACAAGGACATCTCTGTGAAACTTATTGGCTGATTTTTAATTGTTTAGGTTAAATAATGAAATGAGTGGGTCAGCATGAAGTATAGTGTTGGTGCTCTTTGAAGAAACATTCTTTCTCTTCGTGGTGAAAAATAATCTTTGCAGTGAACTTGAATGTGCATTCTCAGATCAAGCATTGAGAGTCGTATTCAATTTGAAGAATATGTTTCGAGATAGCCCTTGACTCAGAGAGCTGTGTTCATTCTTTCTCTTTTTGCCCTTTTTAGTTTGAGTTGCCTTTATTTACACTCTTGATCCAGCTATAACTTTGAAGGGTATTTTTATGATGTGTATCAGAGGTGAACAAATTCGTTTTTATCCCTTTAATGTGCTATAAATAGTACCATCAGAGCAAGGCAGATAAATCGTGTTGCTGAGGGATTATTCTGCCTTTTCTTCTCATGCTGTTGAAGCCATGGGGAGGGGATGGGAGGGTTGGCTATGGGCTACACCAAACCAAATATATTGAGTTCCCCTGTAGCACTCTTCCTGGTTTCATAGGATGTGCTGACAGTCTTTCTTAGGACTAACGCCCTCTTTTTTCCCAGTTCATTATAGCGTATACATCTTATGTTTTTAAAAATATTTTCTCCATCCACTAAAACAATGCTTCCCTTGACAGCATGCTCTTCCTCCTGAATGCCTAATTGGCCCACTGTAAGCCATTGTATTGTATTTATCCCTTCATTAGTATTTCTTAAAACTCTATAGATTTACACTTCCACTGTAATTACTACAATACTGCTCTCTCAGGATTCTTGACTACTGTCTCCTTTGCCAAATATTCATTATACAGATCTATACATGTTAGAAATATTATTCATCTCGAATTGGAAATATTGATTTGAATAAATACAACACATTTAAAGCAAACTATACATAGATGTTTTGCAGTGTTTTTCTCTTGCTCCATTCATTCGGTCTTGCTTTTGTGCCATGTTCTTGGTTCCAACCCTTGGCCTGGTTTTGGCTCAGAAAGCTCCACAGCAGATTAGCTCAGGCTTTAGCTGTGGTCCTGACATCAAAGGTGCAAGTCTAGAGAGAGAAACGGCAGAGGAGCAGAGACACAGGGAAGCAAACACTGGCACCGATGCACCAGGGGTGAGACGAGGACATGGACAAATACTGAGGAAGAGCTGTGGAAGATGAAGGGTCGCAGGAACAGGGGGAGGATGAAACTGAGAGACTGGCCGTTTCTCAATCGCGAGGAAACTGGCTTCCAAGCCAATATTTCAAGGATACTACGTCATCGAGTGCCGCCGAAGGACTGTTCCAATCTCCAGCATACTTGGAATTCCACCGAGGCCGCGTCCTTGGTTTGGGGGTAATTTCGAGGCTGCACATGGGTAGACTTTGCGCCCTTCAAATCCCCACAATGCTTTGCGCACGGACCAATTTCCCCAAATCTGTGGCGGAAAATGTAAGGCGGGGCCTCTCATATGACGCACACCTGCACACTTGCTAGCCTGTTCCACTCTTTGTTTTCCGAATGCCAGGAAGGATTCTTGCCTAGCTTCTGAAGGAAGTGACTCGGAAGACATGTGCTACCAAGCAAGCATCCTCGCGATTGAGAAACGGCCGCTGTTTAACACAAGTAAAAACGCATGGAGACTTGGTGAAGAGGAAATGAATTAATGGGAACATGGTTTTTAGATCAGACCAAGGTCATACAGTGGAAAATAAAAAGTGAAATATAGCCGCACAAACACTGTCTACTATAGCTGCCAGATAAGATTGATTTCCTCATCAAAAAGTGCAATTTAGAATCGAACCAAGACTGATAAAAAGTTGGTTTGGTAACGTTTTGCTTTACCATCTTACCCTATTTCAGTCTAACTGGGGCCATTTCTCAATGTCGAGTACACATGCTGCAGAGCCACTATTTCAAGTATACTTCGTCATCGAGTGGCGCCGAAGGTCTGTTTAAATGAATGTTAAATACCCAGCATTCTGCGCCACTCTATGATGTAGTATACTTGAAATAGTCTCTCTGCAGCATGTGGACTCGACATTGAGAAACGGCCAGTGAGTCCTAACCAATGTGTACCACAAGCAGATTCAAAGCAGAGTTTATTACATATTAACATTTAACGATTTCACCAAGGTCTTGTGGGTACACAGTGGAAGATAAATACTAAATGTACATTGCTCCCCAGAGTATAGCAACTGATGTTCCTTGTCAAAATTAAACTGGGTTACAGTTGATGAAACATTAATGATGTTCCCCCTGGGGAAATCTGATATAGTTGGAAGACATATATGCTAATTCAGAAAATATATAAATTACATTCATACATACAGTAAACTACCAACATTACAACAGGATAATGTATACAGGAAACTGCGACCTGACTGGTAAGTACCGTAATTTTCGGACTATAAGCCGCGCCTTTTTCCCTATTTTTCGACGCTGCGGCTTATATAACGGTGCGGCTAATCTATGGATTTTTACAGCTAACGGCCAACACCTTTAACTCTATGGGCTCTATGGCCGGTCCGCGGACCCCCACCTTTAAGCGGCGGGTTCCAGCAGGAAAAGCTGGAGGCCGGAAAAGAGTGAAACAGGTAGCGCGCAAAAGTAAAAGTGGAACCGAGAGTGGTATGCCGCTGCTGCGGCTTATATTCAGGTGCGCCTTATAGTCCGAAAATTACGGTATATGTTACTTGTTGTGGGTAATGTATATAGCTGACGTTGGCTTAATAGGATGCATTAACCAGTACTCTAAGGAAGATCACTTATTTTGGATATACTGACAATATGGGTGTAGTTTGAAATGGTTGAGAATATACTTACAGGTGTTTGCTAGATCTTAATCAGAATGATGTGACAAATAAGAAGAACGCAACCAGGATGCAATTGGGATAATCTGAATGTTACTCACTCAACCATTTCCATTATCATTAACCAACCATTTTTTTTAACTTAAAATCACACTGTACATTTATCATTTATATAGTCAGTTTAATATTTAATATTCCATCCCTCATACTTATACATATATAATAACTTGCTTTATTTTTTGTTATTGTTAATTTGTAAATTAAACCTGTATATTTTCTACTTTTTTTTATTTCTAGTGTTTTTAATTTGTATTGTACAATGCCATGTCTTTTATGCCGCTGCAACACAAACATTTCCTAAATTGGGATCAATAAAGTACTATATATTATATTATCTTATCTTATTGATCCTGTAGGGTTAACCGTTATAAGTCAAAACCAGGTTACTTTTTGCTGGTTAGTGCTTGTACAGTATGTGCATCGGTTTGAATTTGAGCATACCTTTCCATGCCCTGTGTGTTTACTAGTTATCACCTTAAACCTGTAAAAACGCTTTCTCAGAGGTGAGACTGTGAAAAAAGGGAAGAAATACTTGTTGCATTGTTGTTTTTCTCCCCCAAAAAATGAGCTCTATTAGTGGATACGGCTAGTGGATGATAGTCACTCATAGCATTCACCCTTCCCTGAGGCAGCCCCCCCTCTGCCAAGCAGGCATGTGTTCACAGAAGTGGTGAATTCAAGGCTAATTATCGAGCACGCACTGCTGAGCAGGGAGCTCCGTGGCAGATCCCGAGACAGAGGCAGTGTGAACATATAGTCCCATACACACATGCATGCACTCTTGCACACACCTACACACACAAGAGATATACTTCCAGCGGGAAGATATTTCGGTGCCCATGGGCAGGACATTAATGTCACACCATTTATTTAACTGTAACTAATTGAGTCCAGTGGGATTCTTTGTTGTTATTTAGCTTTCCATACGAGCAAAGCAGGGTGAAGGAAGAAAGGCTTGCATGCATCTCATATAACTCTGTTCCCAGCTGCGTTATGTGAAATATGCTGCACTTCTTCAGAAAATATCTATTTTAACCTCAAGGCATTCTATAACCAACATTATCAATACATTCTTGAATTCTGACACATTTTAATGACATACTTTTTGAGTGTCAATGGTTTTATATTTAACCTGAGACCACAAACTAAATTATTGTTGTCAAAATAAACTGTGTCAGTGGTGGTTAATGAGGGGCAATGGGTATAGCTCCTGGGATATCATGTCATTAAGTAGTGGAACGTTAGTCATTGTTTAGACAGCGGAGGGACTTTTTGCTCAGTGATAGAATACCTTTTGATTACATTTATCTAAACACACAAGCTTGCATTGTCACACTATGCTAACGCTAACAGTATAGTGGAATGGCTATCAAATATGTGCGTTTCCTGTGGCTTTAAATACTTCTAATTCACTATTACGTTTTGTAGTGTTCATATTGTCCTGACACATTCTGAGACGATAAACAATATATAGCAATGTATTTAAACTAACCAGAAAATACTTTTCAAAGTTGAAATTATTTATAAATATTTGTATTTGAGAGTCCTCATTACAAAATCATTAACATGAATAACATCCAGCCTGTTCCTTGCACCTTTACAAATACATTTATTTTAACCATTTTTTTTCCATTGAACTCAAAATATTGCATTGTTTCCCATGGAACAGTTTAAGGCACAATTTAGACGCACTGTTTGTGATTCATAATTCTCTGTTGACTTTAATCTATTCCTCCTTAGCAGAGTCAGGCAAGGCTTAACATCGGGGCCTTGTCCCTCTTATTCAGGATAGCAACACACAGTACTTTACCCCGTGTGACTGTGTTACTGCAGGCTCTCAGTCTGTCAGGGGAAGACTGATGCTGATTGACAGCTAACACAAGGTCTCTGTCACAGCTACTGTAATCACTTCCTGCAAGGAAAGGCTGAGGCACACTCAGCCTTTGATGCCCTGATGGCCTAGAGGTATCAAATACATGAAAGCTATGTTTCATCATAATGTAGTCCTGATATAAGCTCAAGTACATTCTGTACCATGTACTAGATGTGTCCTAAGATTCCTGCTGCAGTATTTCCAAAGCTGCTTCTACAGTTGTATTTCCTACTCGTATGAATATGTTATTTTGATTTGGTTTTCCAAATGAAGCAAAACTAATTTTCGTTGCTAACCACTTTTTGGCAGACTTTTCTAGCCCGTGTAGAGTTCATTTTTTGAGTCATGCTGGTTTAATTGCCACATACACATAATAGCGCAAAAAGTGTCCTCTGCATGACATAAAAGCTGGTTTTAATATCCCAGGAGAATGGTTCTCATGCTGCTACACATTGCTGTGCGGCCTCTTATTTAAATAAGGTGCTTTTAGTCTTTTTATATTTGCTGAATTATAGACTCAATACCAATTTAGTTCCAGTCAAAGCCACTCTACCTCACATCCACCCCCACAACCTATTCAATTCCTCTTAAGTGCTTCCTGCTTAGGGTCCAGTAATAATGAGGGCAAAATTATCAACAGCACTGCCACTGAGCTGCCAATGTCCAGCAGTGGCTCAGTCAGTAGGGGCTTGGACTGGGAGCCGTAGGGTCGCCGGTTCAAGTCCCCGACCAGACCTAAAATATGGAGTGTGGACTGCTACTTGGAGAGGTCCCAGTTCACCTCCTGCCCTGCCGTGGTGCCCTTGAGCAAGGCACCAGACACCCCCCTTCCCCCCTCACGCTGTCCCAATTAGCTGATGTTACTGCTGTCAATCCCATTAACATGACTTACCATTTTGAATTCTGAAGTTGAAATGAAAATCAATTATTGTTCACGTTCAGCAGATCTATTTTTAGAGAGGCAAACAATGTTTATTTGTCTGCAACCACGTAAAGGCTTGCTTCAAAATGAAGTACTCTGGGTGATTGGAATGGACGACGTAGTGCACAGAAGGCAGACAGCTGTCACCAAACACCGGCTCAAACAGATACAGCTGTACCCGTGCGTGCATGTACATGTCTGCATCTCTGGGGACATGGCACGTGTCTATTCATGCGTTATGTTTCAAGGACAAAGTTTGCCAAGAAAATGGACCAGTAACAATTGATGTGTGGCTTTAAATAGAGCGGTGGGAGTAAATAACAGACTAAAAATAGAAGTCTAGCAGTGGTTTTGACTAGAGACAGGAATTGATAAGCTTTTCATTTTATATGTTATTACATACTTTTAAAGTTGTTTATATGCACTCCACCAAACTGGTTCTTAATTCCCATAGTTTGATGGTTTATGGCTGCCTAAGGTTTATAGATAATCTTCATCCTATAAATGAAAAAGCAATCATTCTAAAACTAGATTTGTTTTGTACACCTAGTTATGAGTAGCGTAACTGAGCCATGTATCTTGATTTGCACCAGATAGTAAGCTAACTCCTTGTTGGCTAGTTCTTTGAATGTGGAAAGTTGGACATGTAATAAATGAATACATATTCTCTGTTGTGGTTGAAGAGGGTAACAGCATCTTTATGCATGAGGCTTCAAACAGGTTTAGCTGAGGGACACACACACGTTTGGCACACTTGGTTATTTTCACCCAAAGTGGTAAAAACTCAGTTTTGCAGTAAATAATTAAAAACAAAACCGCATTGCCACCAGCGTATTTCTCACTCAATTTATTCTCCTCCATCCCATGATGGGTCTGGTATGCTAACATCCAACTGGCAGACAAGCTGCTGATTAATGTGTTCATAATCACCATGGAGACAGGGACAGGTGATTAATACTACTCATTTACCATAGTTAGATCCTCCACACACACACACTGTTTGTCTGAGAGTGTGTTTGTGTGCCTTCCTGTCCCAGGTTTTTGTCCACAAATGACTGTTTGTGTGTTTAGGTTCATGTGATTGTGTATACTGTACATGTCAGAGGAATGATTTATGTAGTCGTCTCACTTTAACGACTCTAGGGTAATTGTGTGAAAATTAGGATATATTTACAATTTTGAGTGTCATTGTAAAAGCGGCTTGCAGCCTGTGGATAGAGATGGAATTCAAGGTTTATCCTTAAATCAATCCTCTTTTGAGCCATAACAAAAGCGCTTACATGATGTTGAGATCACACTATGCGTCATGTCTATATATTGGCCTACAGTATATTCTTATGGAAGAATCCCCAAGGTTTTGGAGTCTATTCATTGGACACCCAGCCTAATGGCATGGACTATTAAGGCTTCATTAATCTACATTGTGAGGGAATGAGGATGGGGATGATGTGTCCGCCCTCATACTGCAACCACTGCAATGTCCTCCACAGACCCATATTTTTATATATATCCTACATTAGAGTGTAACTTTGTCAGTGACAGCAAGAGAGCATTACCAACTCCTAGACGACCAAAAGTAATGGCACACATCATAAAAGCACATAAACATAGTTAAAAGAAACATTTGTTTAAAGCCTGAAATTAGCCCAGGGTAAAAAGATAAATACATAATTTATTAAAGTTGGCGACATCAATAAATGTTTTTCAAATGACCCACTGTTGAGAACACAACAGGGATTTGTTTTCCAGCACCGTACATTAATTGAGAAAGATCAATGGGCAATCAGTTTTCCTACGTTTGTTGTTTGTGAGCCAATGTTGATTGTTGCAGAATTCAAAGAGAATTTAGATCTGATTTTCATCATCATAATATATTTTTCTTTTCACCTTGCATCAACCCCTTATGTTTACCTCTTCAAAGTGGTCCCTCTAATGTGTGGTCAAGTGCTGTGTGATTATCTCCGAGTGGGTAATTCATCCCTGTGAAAAGGAGTGACAGTGAAAGGCGAATCTAATGCTGACTTTGCAGCGCTTTTTGCTTTAAATCACTGCACGGCAGGAAATTACACAACTATCCTTAGCTGAACTGCAATTGCAATCATTTTTGCTCATGGCCAATGTGTTCTTGTTGTCATGAGACTGGTGAAGATGGATTATGTAAACAAGCAGTTGACATGACCCAGAAAATAGAAAAAAGAGAGGCAGAGTGACCCTGACCCATGGTCTTCGTTTGACATCTTAATTCTGCTCAGGCAATTACTGTTAACTCAAAAAGGCTATATTTAACCCGTCTGAAAAAACAAAACAACACTTAGAGCCGGTCCTCACTCGATCTATAACGTTTTAAATGATGTGACCTTTTATGCTTGTTGAAGTGTTCTGTTATTGTTTCACATGTTTGTGCTCATAACCTGAAAGACATGAAACTAAAAATCATTTTTACAGCTTAGTCGTAACACATAACTTTTAAACACCATCTGAGAACACTCACAAAGAGTAATGGCATTCGGGTATGACTAACGGAGGCTCTGTTACCTCAGATGTCATACAAACTCACACACACACAAAAGTTTACAGTGTACAATTACATTTCCTTGTACGCCTTATAAACTCAAGTAGTAAATGGGGGCTTTCTATCTTCTATGTAGTAGCTCATAGCTGCAGCGAGCAGAGGCAGTGGATATATCACGGCTGAGGTGGGAGGGGGGTGAAAGGTCAGCGCTGACTCAGGAGGAGGCAGATGGAGAGACCTCTTTTAATTGGATGGTGGTTTTATGACAAATCGGTCACGGTCACGGGTGACGTATAAAAGATAGCTCTTCTCTTCTGCCTCAAGGTGTTTTCAGTCTTTTGTCTTCCACCTTTCCCCGATTGATTACTTTATTATTTACCTGAAATCTCATCCCGCTAACTTTGGCAGGACGATATAAAGAAAATAAAGCAGAAACACATGAAATATATTAAAAGCTAAGCAAAGTACATAACCATAAAAAATTTAAAAAAACATCGATATGAGCGCATGTTTTTTCCCTGACATGGTTTTGGACTTGAAGTGCAATAAAGGCTAATGGAAGAGGAGATCAGGCTCTATCAGCGAGGGTGAATATCTCTCCGCTTTGCCCAGATAACTTAAAGGCTTAATTCTATCAAAGATAGCTTTGAACAGATTTGAGGGCAAAACACATCCACATGCCCAAACTGATGTGAAATGAGAGTGGATATTTATCATTCTTTTTGTAAATACTTAACTTGTGTAAACGTTTAATTAATCCATGGTGATTTTACGGCTATGTACTTTGAATAACTGGGAGTTTGTGTCTCCGCATCCCCTCTTCATGCACCTGTAAGTCAGGGTTTCCGTAGCCGGTAATACCGGTTTTTAGCTGGTAACATTTATAAAAAAACGGTAAATTCAAAACCTGCCGGTCAAAATGTCCGGTAATAATTAGGGATGCTCCGATCGATTGGCCGTCGATCATAATCGGCCGATATTCACTCTTAATAGTTTGATAGGTGCTCTCTATGAAGGCCGATCAGGAGAGCTAGATCTGATCGATATGGACATAAACGCGAGTGAAGTGTAACCGGACGCGAGAGAGAGATCAGATCAGCTGCTGAGTCTGACGGAGACACGCAGCTCTGCATGATCAGAGAGAGAGGGAGAGGGTCCGTTTCTCCAGTGTTATTATCCAAAGTTAATGTAAACTTTTGAATAATGTACTTCATCTACTATAAGTAGTTTGTTTGAATGTAATAATTATGTTGTTTGTGGAATCATTTATTAAAAAATCTGAACTTTTCGATCTGTTACGATTACAAACTGAGCAATATAAAAATGAGCCCCATTAACTCAGTTTTAAACTCAGCATACCCGGTCATAGTCCGGTAATTACCTGCTAACGGAAACTCTGCTAAACAATTGTCATTATTATTATTGAAACATGACCGGTAAGTTTCAAATTTGTCCGGTAAAATAAATTCCTTCCGGACATTTGACCGGCAAGAAAAAATCTTGCTATCTTGGTAACCTGCTAACTGTCAGGGTTGAGTGAAGCAGGCAGGACCCAAATGCAGATTTCAAAGAAAAATACCTTCATTCCAAGGCCAAAGCGTCAAAAACAGAACACTACCCCTTGACACAGTCAAAGACTAACAAGGAACCAACAATGACAGACAGAAAAAACTGAAATTAAATACACACAAGACTAATCAGACAAACAAGACACAGGTGAGGAGGGAGGAGAAAACACAGGGGCACCAGGTGAACACAATCGGGTAATCAGGTAGGAGGGAAAACAGACAGAAAGCAACAGGCAAGACAGGCGGTGAACATTTTTCAAAATAAAACATGAAACCAAAGACAGAAAAAGACAAGACAAAACACAACACAGACAGATCGTGACACAATAGTTGTTTGAAAACCTCCTCATCCCTCTGACAGCGGGCCAGCCATCTGGATTTGGGACCGGCATTTCTTTTCGACCACCTGTCTGATTAATTGTGAAAAATCGCCTAACTGTTTGCATGCTTATGTACTTCACAAACATTTACAGCCCCTAAAAGTAGGCCACAACAACGGTCACACTTTACACTGACATTTCATTTCTTATCCTCTTGTTTGGCTTTCTTCTGATTCTTGTGTTTGAGAAAGAGAACGACCGGAGCAGATAATACTAAATGTGGCATCCATTTGCATTGCATATTGTCCCAAAAGTAGGCATGGAGTAGACAGTAAGACAGAGGGAGGGATTACTGGGAGCGGTGGCAAAGGAGAGAGAACAAATGCTAATCTCCCAAAAATGAACTGTGAAAGCCAGACAAAGGGCCAGTGAACACAACAGTGGAATAAAGGCCTTCTCTATCTTTTTTTGCATCCCATACTTTTCAGTTCTTGCTGTAATCTGAATGTTTGAATGGGTCACAATAGAATGGCTTTCTCAGCGACCCTCAAAATAATTAAAAGGAAACAAGTACATGACGCTCTTGGGAAAGACAATACTGAGGGTGGACAGCACAGTAGAAACACTGCAAAGGAAGAGGCAGTGAAAGTGAGGTGGTGGTTACATTTTGGCAGTTTTTGGTGCCCGGATGACTCATTTTCTGTAGAAGCTACTCATCTCTTGCCGATTCTTCCTCCCACCATAAAACCATCTTTCTCCCACATTCCCCGTCATGGAAATCTCAGAGCTCCTATCTATTCTCACGGCCTCAGGGAGATGGTTTGTGATCCAAAAAATCTTGAAAAGCAAACTGGAGTTTTCTACTTTAAAGATAAAGAGATGTACTGTAATGTGGCCATATCTTTGAGTGAGCAATACCAAGGGATACCAAGGGACAGAGGAGTCTGGAGGAGATGAAAGAGGGGAGCAACTGCCAGCTGTCCATCCGGGCTCATCCTTTTCCAGCTTGTCCAAGTGGCTAATCATCCCATGCAGGAGACAGCCACACATGTGGAAAATGATTATAAAGTTGATTAAAATCAGCCTCTTTGAATCTCAGTAAGCATTCTCACAAAAGGGGGAGGGGACACTAGAGATTAGATAATCATGATTAGATAATCATGGATACATATTAGAGGACGCCATTCAACCTTTAGTAGCTGTTAGCTTCATGCCGACATCAAACTGAAGTGATTGATAATTAGATCTTCCATCTGAAAGGCTATCACACAGATGACTTTTATGAGCTCAGTTTGTACTTTGAATCGTGCTTCAAGGCCAGAGTAATACACAACTGTTGATTGAATTTGCTCATGCATTTTCAGGCATTGTGGCTTTGCTGCATCATCAACAAAGAGTAGGGATGTAACGATATATCGAATATCGCGATAACCAGATGGTCCCATTGAGATCATCAATGTCTTTTTTAAGGGAGACCTGTCCAACATGGCAGCAAGTAGGTTACAACATGAACATAAAAAAAAACAGATAACAATAAAGGACATCGTATTTACAGGGCTACATGTACATACCTAGAGACATTGACAAGTACCAACAGTATATTTATATCTCGCCTTGTCAATAAGCCTCACCTTCTTGGCAAAAACTGTATTGTTTCTGAAGTGGTGGAGAGACAATGCACAGTTTGACCCACTGCTGTCACCCATGGCCAAAGCATATCTCTCTGTCCCAGCAACATCAGTACCAAGCAAGAGAGTTTTTTCCACAGCAGGGGATATTGTAAACGCCCAAACATCCCAGCTTCTACCTGGAAATGTAGACATGCTCATATTCCTAAAAGATAACCTTGATGATGCTGAGTGAGTTAGTGAGTTAGAGTTGAGTTACTTGAAAAACTAAAGTGAAACTTGATTTATTCTTTTGCAGGGTCTGATTATTATGTTGTTGACACTTTAAAATACTACTATCCTACTAAAATGCTGTACAAATCAGATTTATTATTTAATAAAGAAAAAGAAATTCAAGTAAAAAAAAAAAGAAATTCAAATTTTTTTCCCTTTATTTTTCAATATCGCGATAAATATCGTACCGTGGACTTTTTATCGCGATATTATCGTACCGTGAGTTTTTTGGTATCGAGCAAGTCTTGGTCCTATCGTACCTATTGTCCTGACTTACTAATGAGCATTGGCGCTTCTTAATGCAATAACTTGAGTTGGTCTACTTCCGTTCTACGTTAGTGTGTGCTTGGTGGGCTCGTAAGACCCCCCCTGCCCGGGGCGAAGTGAGGCTCTCCTCCGAGTGTGGGAGACAAGTCTCGAGAGACGTCCCTCTGTGTCCTCCCTGCGAAGTCACGCCGGTAATCAGGCACGCCGTGGACCATACGGAACTATAGTGACATATATGCTGTGATTCTCTATGAATTTAGAGGTAATAAGGTTACCTTACCTGCGAGTGTATATCTGGAAATTGGACGGCGGTTCTGTATCTCACGTTGTCACAGGGACTAGGATGTTTGTGGCGTGTTACGTGACAATGGTGTGCCCAGCAGGAGTTCCGGAGGGAGGTGTAACGACTATTTCTTTTATTCGCAAGATTAAGACATAACTGTGTTGAACTGTTACGTCAGGTCATCTGCTGAAATGTAACAAGCTGCTATAAAATGTTTCTACTACATAAACGTCACTGGACTGATAACTAGAAACTAAATGCACGAAGACTATTGCATTACGATTTAATTTTGTGTCACGACTGTCACGAAAATAGAAAAGGTGTCTTCATCAGCTACCCTGCAGTCGTAATTGACAGTCTCTGAGCATACTTGTTCTGCGCAATTCGACTGATCTTACTGTACGACGATCTTACGTTCGTGAAAGAGATGTACGTTTCAGAACAACCTTGCGCATAAGTGATTTCATTGTGTGTCCAATCATTTGGTACACATAAGAAAAAAAACAAATCGTCTTCTCTTTCTGCTAGATGACCGCGCTAGAATCATGTTTACTCAAACGTCTCAAGATGTGTCTGACTTTTGTCTATTTCCTCATACGTTGTCTTTGTGGGTTACTCTAGTTAATTGCAGATGCATGAAACATTTAGTACCATAGACATGATACCCTATACATATNGTAGACATGCTCATATTCCTAAAAGATAACCTTGATGATGCTGAGTGAGTGAGTTAGTGAGTTAGAGTTGAGTTACTTGAAAAACTAAAGTGAAACTTGATTTATTCTATTGCAGGGTCTGATTATTATGTTGTTGACACTTTAAAATACTACTATCCTACTAAAATGCTGTACAAATCAGATTTATTATTTAATAAAAAAAAAAAATTCACATTTTTTTACTTTATTTTTCAATATCGCGATAAATATCGTACCGTGGACTTTTTATCGCGATATTATCGTACCGTGAGTTTTTGGTATCGTTACATACCTAACAAAGAGTACCGTAATTTTCGGACTATAAGCCGCGACTTTTTCCCCATTTTTAGACGCTGCGGCTTATATAACGGTGCGGCTAATCTATGGATTTTTACAGCTAACGGCCAACACCTTTAACTCTATGGGCTCTCTGGCCGGTCCGCGGACCCCCACCTTTAAGCGGCGGGTTCCAGCAGGAAAAGCTGGAGGCCGGAAAAGAGTGAGACAGGTAGCGCGCAAAAGTCAAAGTGGAACCGAGAGTGGTATGCCGCTGCTGCGGCTTATATTCAGGTGCGCCTTATAGTCCGAAAATTACGGTAA
>NW_011360116.1:0-2645 GCF_000735185.1 Notothenia coriiceps
AAAACATTGAACGTGATAGGCTAAGGGGCGGGACCTCTCTAAGCGGATAACCAATCACAACAGAGTCGGCCGGCTAACCAATCAGAGCAGACTGGGCTCTGGTTTCAGACAGAGGGTGAAAAGAGGTGCTGCAGCACAGGCAGTATGAAACAAATAAAGAGCTTTTTGAACATTAAACCATGGAGACATGTCCCAGTAGAGACACTACATACTGATATACACCTCAGAGTTAGCTTAAAGGTAGGGTATGTAAGTTTGGAGAAACCAGCTTGAGTGCGCTAGAATTTGAAAATACAAAACCAGAAAAAATCTCCCCTTCCTTCAGACTTCCTTACAGAGCCCCTCCTCCAACACACACAAACGCGCACATGACCAATGAGGGCACGAGATAAGTTTGTGCACGAGATGGAAGGCTGACAGGCAGGTAGGCCATCCAGTTATTTTAGCCGGGCCGGCTCAAATTATTGGTCGTGCTTTTTACATCGCTACGGCTTCCACAGATGAAATATTTGTATGTATTTATTGTCCAAGCATTTAATGTATTCATTGCTATCGGGATGTTAAGACCATTCCATGGAATATAACAAAAAGTGTTTCTGAAGAGAATTACCTCCACCTTTAATAGTAGATTACTATGACTATGTACTTTTTAAATTCCTAAAATATGTAAAACCTACGTATTTTTATATTCTAGACGTGTGTGTGTGTGTGTGTGTGTGTGTGTGAGTGTGAGAGAGAGAGAGAGAGAGGTACTGTCTCAACAGTGGCCCTGTCTCCTGCAGGACGCTCACATATCTCAGCTGTATGGAGTGTGAGACATCCGGGCCATGATCGTCTCCGACACTGCATCAAACTCAGCGGGTTTGAGACCAGAGGGCTCAGACAGGAGGGGCAGGGCTGTGCCCCTGTCAGGCTGGGGGCCCTCCACAGTCTCCTGGAGGGGTCCTGGCTGAACCTTTAGGACACACAGAAAGAGAGGGTTAGGGTCAGACAGCTGCACAGACACAAAAAGAAGAAGCAGGCTTTAAACGAAACATTTGAAGGACTCACATCCAGCCAGACATCCTCCAGCATGGCCTGTGGGGGGACGGAGGTGGAGGGGGAAGCGGAGGGGGAAGCGGAGGGCTTGGGCTTCCCTCACGGAGTCATCTCTGCAGGGGCTCCTCAGGGCCACTGCTCTCCCTCCTCTTCCCCTTCCTCCTCCTGGCAGCTTGTTAGAGAGATTGTATTGAGTGTGTTTTAGGTCAATTCAAGTGATGATAAAATGACATGAACCTCTGCAGGCCTTTGCAATAATAACTGGAATCAAACTCTTCACACTTCCACTCCACACTCCTCTTCACAAAACCAGTCCCACTCGTCTCTCAACTCGCACCGACACACCATTCACTGATTACTTAGCACGTACCGAGGAGGAACCAAAACGCACGGTCGACAAAACACTACGTCTTCATCCAGGCGGCGCATGAAGACTTTCAGGAGCAGGAACATCAGTGGGTCAGCTTCCTGCAGAACAAACAGCCAGACACTGAAGACAGGCTGCTTCTAGCGGGAGGTTAGGCTGGCAGGATCTGTACTGACAGAGGTATCCAAACCTCCACAGAGACTTCAATCTTCAGGGTTTGGACGTCCTGTAAGGAGCTGTATAGGCCTCTGTGTCTTCCCGGTAAGGGACACAATTTCTCTTCCCCTCATGTTACCAGTAGGGGGGGCTTCATACTTTCAGATTAGCTGAGGCTCATTTAGTGGGATGGAAGTTGGAGGCACTGCTATACAGAACTTTTCTACTCTCTAATATCTTCAGTAAATTGCAAATGTGCTGTTTTCGTGTAGAATTACAAGGGAAAGCTCTAGTTTAATAAGTTAAAATGAAAGACTATTAAACACCTGGATTTTTCAAAGAACATCCATAAACATTTATCTGTTTGCATCTTGCTAATTATTTATCTAATATATCCATTTAATTGTATATAGACTTTTTTTGCACTATTTCAATTTTGTTTGTATTTACTTGCACAACTCAAAACATTCTCTTGCACTATTTTATCTGTTTTATTTGTTCTATGTCCTATATATATTCATGTTGCACTGTTGGAGGAGCCTGACTTCAGTTTTTCATTGCCATATCTACACTATAGCTACTGTGCACATGACAATAAAGCCTTGAATCTTGAATAGGAAGAGGTCAGATTAGCTCTTTCTCAATATTACTCTGTTTCACATTCACTACTACATAACAGTGAGGATTTCTTTCAGACACTTCCAGCGTCAACTTTTTTGATTTTCTTGACCTTTAGTAGCCATAAAAAAGGCATACAAAATATTATTTGTCTCTCACTGTTTACTCTACTTATTTTTTATGAAGTACGATCCCTTGGTGGCCTATCTGAATGAGCCAGACTTTTTTTACTCTTTTTTAAAGGCAATATAAGAATAAATGGTATTGAACTCAGCAGCAGTGATGACGTCCCAGATGTTAGGTGTAGGCTCACAATTTTTTCACCACCTTGAAGTCGTCTATTCATGGCAAAAATGTTATTGTAAAATTCTTTATTGATTTTATATCCAGTAGCCTACAGACTTTGACCTCTAGGAATGTGCATAGAGCATGAAAGTTAATTGTTTTTTTTTTCTTGTCTACTTCT
>NW_011360117.1:0-3804 GCF_000735185.1 Notothenia coriiceps
TTCAAAAAATGTACTCTAAAGAAGACTTCTTGCAAAAATCCATGCCAAAAGCTGTAACACAGCTGAAATGATCACCAAATAATTAAAAAGAAGTCAGAAAAAATGTACAAAAATGCCAGAGGAGGGCACAAGGGTTAATGGCAACAAACTGCTGACAACACACCCTCCATTATGTGCAGACCAACTGTGCATTGGTTCACACCATGTTGTGCAAGCCATCTCCTTCTTCATGCAGTTTAAGACATTAAGAAGGCGTGAAAATGGCAGCAAGCTAAGCCTTGGGCGAATAGCAAATAGCATTAGCCGCCGAGCACACATTGCATTCTGCTCATTCCAATATCCATCTGCGCCTGCAGCTATGCTAGCTCTCTGCTATCAGACTGGCTTATTCACACACATTCTCCACAGCTCTCGTGCCTTTTAGCGCAAAATTCAATCTTTGGTAATAAGTGAATTTGAAATGGAGCGTAAGCACGAACTAAAAAAGCAAATCCAAATCCATGTTGGTTTTATCTAACAACGTATTTCATGGCTGTATTCCAAATGTGTATGTGAATAGGTTATGAATGATTACCAGAAAAATGATTATACGCTTTTCATGATGTTTTAATAACATATCCATCATGTGTGGCCGTAGACAGTGACAGTTGGGATGGGATGGAGGGATGGTTTGGAAATACGAAGAGAGGGAGTGATTTATGGACTTATAATAAAAAAGGATCCAGCTAAACTATCTATACAGCCAACACACACACACACACACACACACACACACACACACACACACAATGGCATTGCCCCCACAGAAAATAGAGTTGTGTATACCATCCAATTATCTGTCAGGGGTGAATAATGGCCCCGATAATATATTCACATTGCCGTTGCCGATCAATTTTTAATCAAGCTGAGAAATATGGAGGAAGTGAAGCTCAAATGACCCACCAGGATCTCTCCCATAATGCTTCGGCAGAGGAGTCCCTAATTTTGCTCCAATCAAATTACTTACCCACCCCCACCCCTTTCCTCCAGCCCCCCCACCAGCCCACCACCATCCTCTGAGCGATAATGGTGCTTCCCAGTGTGGGGCGAAGCAATAACTACAACAGGCTTGTTCCTTTATAAGGGCAGAGGTCAGGGGGCAGTGACCTTATTAAAGACATTTTTTCTGATGATAAAGTGATTAGCTGTTACTAAGCTGAGTATTAACATGTATAGTGGCACAAAATAAGGAACCAGAAGCACATCATTGCATTTTTATTACTTTTGTATGTCTTCATTTGTGTTCAAAACCTTTCTTGTAGACTTATTTGATTCTAAAATGTCCTAAAGGGGATGGAAATTCAATTATATTTAAATATAAGAAAGTCAATAGTCTTCGGGGGTCTAGTGTGCCAACATGTGGTCAGATGGATTAGTTCTTACATATATAACCATTTTATAAAGTGATTTTTATTCATATTAAACCTGCATCTAAACCGTGTTATTATGTCTTAATGGCCACTTATGGGCAGTGCAACAAAGTGTGCATAAAATTGACATACATTATCACCTTGTAAAACTGATAGTAGCATGTTAATGTGTACGAAAAACATTACCCTGAAACAAATAAACAACCAGCATAAATACAGCAAAATGTGTAGTTGTGTTTCAGGCCTATTCGGGAATGTAAGTTTAATATAACTCCGTATTGGTGTCCTTGAACTCGAGTGGTAAGTATCTGACTTTTTAGATTGCATAATGTTCGCTTCTCGTCACCAGCTAGTCGCTAACTTTGTGTGTCTGCTGTTTGGTGCACTGTTAGCCTATATGTTGTTTATTAAAGCTGGAAACAAAACTGATCAGGGTGGAGGGAATGAACCAAAAAAGCAGAATTGCATGATACCAAAACAATGAGAGGAAAGGCGGTAGATAAGCCCATTCGTGTTGAGGGGAACTGCAATGTAGGGCTCGTCACAGTGAACAGATGCAGTTTAAAACAACCATGCATTTACTAAAATGAAATACATTTGAAAACAAATCCAAAAACATTTCTGATTCATATTTACTAATAGATGCCTCTCTGATTTTTTGAGACGAACTCGTTTGCCTGCTTGCGAACTCTCTCTCTCTGCTGGCTGTTTTTAACATTAAGGCACATATTTTCCAGATGAGGTTGTATAAGATTTTAAAATCAAGCCCTTCAGTTACTGCACGTTAATTAATTATTAAAATTCCACATAAAAATACCATTATTATGTCAGATGGAAATCCAAGCATGCTTAATGTAAACCAACCCCATGCACTCTATAGTACACAGTAAATCCTTATGGAGGCAAAAACCACAAAGACATGTTTCAGTGTGTGCTGTACACACACATTCATGCGATTTAACCCACATTCGCTCACAGTTATAAACACAATATTTCACATGTGTACGTCCACAATCAACATGTTGTCTGTGCACTCTGAGTAAATCCCACCCTCTAAAGAGCGGCCCCCCGGTGCCTGAGTGGGTCACGTACCTCTACGCAGCGCTGGGGCAATCTGCAATGAAAGCTTTCCCATTTGTAATAAACTGCAGCCTCTCAGAAGAGCAATCCTAGGGAGAATCCAGCGCACTCTCTTCTCACTATAACAACAGCGTCTGTAAAACAAATGAGCAGGGAGGTAATTGCAGACAAACAAAAATTACATTTCCAATAAAGGTTCTTGTCTCTTTGGGCTCCCAGAAGCCCCCAGCCCTCCTCAAGCGTTTAACAGCCTTAATATACCCTCTCATCAGCCTTCCTGGTGAGAAGCCGCCTGAGAGCAGCTATCAGAGCACAAACAGAGCTCATCTAATGCGAACAGGTTCAGGGTTTACTGGTTCAAGTGTTTAAGGCAATTAAAAGGGGAAATGGTGGAGGGATAGATGGATGGGAGCATTAAACAAAACACTAAAAGTTTACATGACCCATCTTTTATACTTTAAGACATTCATGGCACTGTGCAGGTTCAAGTCTTACAGGAAGATGAGCAAAGCCAAAATACTAGAGTGAAAACACACAAATGAATGGTGTTTAGATTGAAAAAATGATTTGTTTGAATCAGCATTAAAGTATGTGTGATGCTACAGGAAGTTTAGAGGTGTTTTGAGCGCACCCATAGCGATACTAAAATAATCCGTGACTCATATTTTAACAGAGATGATGGAGATGACTAATAATGTAATGCATATTGTAAATAGGTATTACACTTTAAATCTCTAGTTTGCTCAAAAAAGCAGAATGTGCCATGTGTTGCATATTACATCAATAAATAATAGTTGCAAGTTGACAAGTAGGTGTTGTAAACAAAAGGGAATCTATGAATGATTGTCAACCACTTTGCGTTGAGTGCCATTGGGGCAGTTTTGCAAACAACATGAGAGCGCTGTTCTTTTAGAAGTTTTAGAGAGCAAATAGTGAGCGGAATAACGCCTGATGGGAAATAAACAACTCACTTTTAGATAACAACATCTGAATAAACACCTGATGATGAACATGTACTGAGACTGAGAGTGCTTGTTTGCCCAACAAACGATCCAAAAGTCAAAGTAATTTAGTTTGCAATGATTTAAAAATCACTGAAAAGGCAGAAAATACTCAAATCTGAGAAGCTTGTTTTTGCAAACACTTGTCCCTTACGCTTGGTATACAAATATAAAATATGGATTAGTGCTTATGCTGATAGACCAAGCCATTGTTGACTAAATGTTACAGCACAAGGTTGGGAAAAAATGTCTAACAATAACATGATAATCTGCAGATACATTTTTACTCACATGTGTGCAGTGCCCCCCCCCCC
>NW_011360118.1:0-17375 GCF_000735185.1 Notothenia coriiceps
TGTGTGTGTGTGTGTGTGTGTGTGTGTGTGTGTGTGTGTGTGTGTGTGTGTGTGTGTGTGTGTGTGTGTGTGTGCCTGTGTGTGCAGTCTGTACGTCCAGGTTCAGGTGCTGTGACGTGGATACAAGTGGGGGCTCGGGGCAAAACTGGTGGAGGCTGAGGAAGACGTGTTTTCAGATCGTAGAGCACAGCTGGTTCGAATCCTTCATCATCTTCATGATCCTGCTGAGCTCCGGAGCCCTGGTGAAGAAAAAACACACACACACACACGCACACAGAGACACACACAACTCACAAGACAGAGCGAAAGAGACAGACACACATGCAGACATATTTAATCATAAACTTAATACCGTACTACTGAAGTCTACTATATACCACTGTACTTTATTTTAAACTACCTATAGAAAGTACTTTAGTATTCTTTATACTACTTCAGTTTACTTTATACTCACTGTAAGGGTTATGCATGCTCTTATTATTGTTGACACTTGATACTTTCTGTCATTTCCCTCATCTAACAATCGTCCTTGCAAGAAATGACTCTTTGACGGCATTCCAAATGTAAAAGTAACACCCCTGCTGTGTTTAGGCCTTTGAGGACATCTACATCGAGCAGAGGAAGGTGGTGAAGGTGGTGCTGGAGTACTCTGATAAGATCTTCACCTACATCTTTATTCTGGAGATGCTCCTCAAGTGGCTCGCTTACGGCTTCAAGAAATACTTCACCAACTACTGGTGCTGGCTGGACTTCCTCATCGTAGACGTGAGTCCATCTTCTAGTTATCAATGCATTAAATGATCTGTCCTTTGAAAAATAAAATGTGATGATTCAACAGGGATGGTGAAGAAAGTAATGGCAAACTTAATAACAATTCTACTTTAATATACGGTCATTTACTTTACTTCACTGCAGTTTACCTGAGTTTCAGTAATTCATTTGATTAAATTGCCCTGTTATGCTTTTGGGGGTTTTCCCTTTACTGTAGTATGTTATATGGGTTTGTGTGCATGTAAATGGTCTGCAAAGGTTAAAATCCCAAAGAGACAAGTGTGTTGACTTGGGCAGTGTGTGTTACAGTCGTTTTTCCTGAAGCCTTGAATCTTGCTTCACTGAAATAAAGCATCTCTATAAATAAAATGAACGAGAGACATAGACAGACAAAGAAAGAGAGAAACAGCTTCAGGGCAGAAAATCAACCGTGGCTTTTTAACCTCCGCATACATACACACACACAGCGATAAGTATATCTGGACTCACACACAGACACACTCTCTCTTTCACTTTTCTGTGCCGGATTATGTGTTGGTAGAGCGACACACACACACACTTTAGAAACACACCATGCGTATGAAAGCTTTGTGTCTTTCTCTGGGTTTCTGTCTGTTTTCCGCCTGGCCGTCCTCAGAAATGTTGTGGCGTTTTTATTTGACTGCAGTGGCCTGAAGAGAGAGATGAGTTGAGTCACGGAGGTTTAAATATGAATATCTGAGACAAAAAACAGAGCAGAGTGATCTTAATAGAGACTGAAAGACGCATATATTTCACTCAAAGCTGCATTCAACAGTTTCCAAGCCACTACATTTCAAACTAAATGAACAATTGTAAATTCTTCACAACAAAAAACTCAAAATTGGATGATTTTTATAATGTTTTGTTGTATGAGGTTTGGACTAGTTTTTTTTAAATACAGGAATTTATTCTTTTATACATTACCTTGAAAAATACCATATTACCGATACAGATAGCTTTTTATATCTTATATGTTATACTGATGTTTATTAGCATATTATCCCTATCAAATAAATAAATGTATTTATAACAAATGACCAAATCCAATGGAAGTTAATAATATGTATAAAGGTGATAAGCAGTCAGGATTAGGACATTAGTATTGAAACAACTTTAAGTATTCAGAAATAATATCCAAAAAATGAAATTTTTGAAAACACTATTTAAGAGAAGACTAAAAAAAATGACAGGATAGAATTAGAAGAATTATACATCTTATTATATGTTTGATTACAAGCTTTAGTTTTTTCTAATCTGCTCCTGTTATAATTTGCATTTTCTTTCATTATCTTGATAAATTCAACATTTCCGCAGCATAAATTTCAATCAACAAAATGTCATACTCCCCACTCAAAAACAGTTTTTCATCCATTCCAATCATGTCTAATCAGTTTTCTTGCTCAGTGTCATTGAAACTCAACACTGTCTGTGTGGAGTGAGGGAGGTCTTACAGAATTTATAGTCATATTTAAGGAAGTCCAGGACGCTAAAACACAAATGAAATGTTCTGTGCTTTGGTGGTGGGTACTGTTTAAATGTGTTACTGTAGATCTCAGTGTTGGGTCTGCTGGCTCAGTTTCTGTCTTTGGACCACCTCTCCACCATGCGGGTGCTGAGGACCCTCAGGGCCCTGCGTCCTCTCCGGGCCGCGTCCCGCCTCGCTGGTATCAGGGTAAGCTCCACCCGCCTCCTGCTGCCCGGGCGGAAAAATCAAGCTCTCAAGTGGTCGGGCTGAGCAGGCTGGAGACTCAACTTTGACCTAAACTTCCAGTTTACCTGCTGCTGGAGAATAAACCTATTTTCAGATTCATTTTATGTAGGTTTTTGGGGCTTTGTTGCAGTCTCATATTTACAATTGTAACTTAGTTTTGATTTGGTTCTAGTGCAATCATTTTGAAACATTTCCTCAATAGCACCTAAATAAAATAAAATGTCTTCTGGTGACTGGGTTGAAATGTTTCTCCAACTCAAAGCTTTACATTTAACATATTTAGAAAGTTGATGCAATCATGTTGAAACATTTCCTGAAAAACACCTTAATCACAACTCCATTCATGCAATCACATAATGCTGCATGAATAACACTTATTTTGCAAAGAAAAACAGGTTGTCCTTACATCCAAAACAGGGTTAAAATGTCAGTGGTTCTAAATACTTTTTAATTTGTGTAATTTCTCACCGAAAAACAAAGTAATCATCCCTTTCTTTTACAAAGTTTGAATAAATTCGGTTTATTTGGACGTCAAAGAGGAATATTAACACATTTGTCCAATTTCTTTGTCTACACAGCTTCAATTTCCCCCTTTTTTTCACAGGTCATACCTCAATTTGTTATTAAAAAGGAGACTAACTCTATTTATTCCCTTTCCCGCAGGAGTTGGCTGATATTAAATCTAACACACGTTTTCTCCTCAAATCCACAGCTCTGACTTCCTCTCTGTCTTTATTAGAGGAGAAGTTAACCGTCCTGCTTCTGTCTTCTCCTCCTCCTGTTTTTCCCTCTGTCTTTATGTGTCTATCCGCTCTACCTTTATTCCCCCTATCTCTCTTCTGCAGGTGTCGTTGGTCAGTATGGTGGCCAACACTTTGGGTTACTCAGATTTTGCCGCCATCAAGTCCCTGCGGACGCTGCGCGCGCTGCGGCCCCTCAGAGCCCTCTCCAGATTTGAAGGCATGAGGGTAAGAGTCAGTATTAATAAAACTAACACACCTGGGCGTCCATTAATGCAAGGAAAGTATAAATATCATACATATCCTGCAAAATGTTAGGTAAAATGTTGTTTGAGTATATAAAGTATAAAAATATAAGATTATTAGATCATTATGCGATATCTCATACATTATGTAGTGTATGTGGTTAAGGTGGAGCTTCTTTCATTATGGATTCATCTAAAACGACTGTTTCATCTGTGAAATGGTGAAAGATTTGTCCAAACTTCCGCATTATAACACATTTCTTAAAAAATGTGTACATTATTATTCATTATTCAATGGACAGGCTGCAAAGATTATTTAAATGAAAAATGGTTTCACATTCATTTTCTGATACCCAGGTGTGAGTTTTATCCTCTATCATCTCATCCGTAGTGTCATTGTTTCCTTCTCTCTGATTGGCTCATCTCGTTTCTTCCTGTCAGTGTTTCCGAGCTTCTTCTGCAGCTTCCTCTCTTTCAGAATAACCAGTATTTCATATTTGAATGCCTCAAAGAAGGCAATCTTCTCTGTTTGTTTCTGTCTCATCAATCAGTATTACTATATCTCAGAGTCAGTGTCCTGCAGGAAATGTACTGTTGATACATTGACATGATACTATTTGTGAATATTTGTATATTTCTTAACTTTTTATATTTTATTTTGTGTGTCATGTATATAATGTTGCAAGCCCAGAGTATTTACTGCACCTCTGATAAAAACAAATAACCTATGTTCCTTTATAGTTTACACTTGGATTCAAAGTTTTAAAATATCATTTGATTACAAAATGACGGTTAGTTTGAACTGCACCAGTAAAAAGTATAAGTTGAAGCTAAGAGGTGAAATGTGAAAGGTGTGCAGGACGCTGACTCTGTGTTGCATGCTGGGAAATAAGTCTGAGCTTCCACTCTCCCATGATCGTGTCCTCTCCTCTTTGTTCGGTTAATACGATTAGCTTTGGTGTCATTTTGCAAAATGCTGTACTGCTCACTCAGCAGGGGATTCTGGGTAGAAGCAGTGCATTGTGGGCACAGTAAGGAGGTCTGGGGTGGCCAGTCGACTTTATTTTGTGGTGTTTAGTAACGACATTAGCTGACTCAGCTCTCACTCTGAGCAGACAGAAGAAGAGGAAGATTATTTCTCCCCAAAAATACAATAATATTAAAAAGAAAGTTTGTTCAGATTTGACCGAGCAAGGGAAGAGATCGAGTCCCTCAATATATAAATGTTGCATTGGAACAGCTTTATGCAGTATTCCTTGCATAATTTTGTTTCATTTAGAGATAATATTGTATTATTAAATAAAACAATACATTAATAAATACATAACAAATAGAGTCGAGGAAGAAAGAAAAATATCTACATTTCAAATAAATGTTTTTATGTCTGAATAATGCTAGAACAATAAGGTATGCTCCCAAGCTTTAGTTACAATTTAAAATCTGACATTCCAACTTTAAAGCTTGTATAAAGTCAACCTCAAAGACATAAATCAGAAAACACATTACTCTCCAACCTGACTCCGCCCTACTACATCACTTCTTTAAAATGTTTTGCTACATATTGGACATATTGTTTCAGCTGCACTTTACAATTTGATGTGTTTTATGTGCAATCATCTCAAATAGTCAGTGTGTGTGTGAGACAGTGTCTTGTGTGTGTGACGGTGTTTTTGGCCCGCAGGTGGTGGTGAACGCTCTGATCGGGGCGATCCCCTCCATCATGAACGTGCTGCTCGTCTGCCTCATCTTCTGGCTCATCTTCAGCATCATGGGCGTCAACCTGTTCGCCGGCAAGTTCGGACGCTGCGTCAACCGCACGGGTCACATCTACGAGTCGGCCTTCATCAACAACAAGTCCGAGTGCGAGGCGCTCAACGACACCTCGCTCTACTACTGGACCAAGGTCAAGGTCAACTTCGACAACGTGGGGGCGGGGTACCTGGCGCTGCTGCAAGTGGTGAGGAAATGTGATTTATAGCTCTTTATCATGTCGCTGAAGCTTTTATAAAAAGCGCCTAACAACAGTAAACCATGAAGAAACAAAAGAACAGCAAGATTTTGGTAAGAACGTTCGCTTTTAATCAGTCCAACCATTTTATTTATTTTAAGATTTCTATTTTTCTTCTGTGTTGGGGAAAAAAAGTAAATATTATTTTCATATTTATATTTAATATGACTTTTTCCTCATTTTTCCAAAGCAAGTTTTTACTTATCCGCGGGCATATATGACAACATAATGGTGAGAGTTGAGTATTTCCACTTTACTTTTAACTTTATACTAAACAATATGTAAAAGTTAGATATTGTACTTGTAAAGTAAAAACCGTGTATCTCCAGATTTGTTCATTTTGATTTTGTTGCAAAATCGAGTTATTTTAATTAGACTAAATATCTAATAATACATAATATAATCAGAGAAAATAGAAAACTCATTTTCATTCGCTGCATTTTAAGTTGCGTTCAGGCACTCTAATCATCTGCAGGGCTTAATTTGCAGCGTGGGCTGAGACTGAAACACATACATGAACACTGCTGAACACACTGTTCTCTTGAACACACCTCATGTACTGTTCTGAAGCACTTGTACTTTACCAGAGTATTTCCATTTCCTGTGTCTTCAATCTTCTATTACTGTACTTCTACTCGACTACATCTCAAAGGTCAATATTGTAGTTTTGACTGCACTAGTTATTTTTCAGATTGAGATCATTAATATAAAATAAAAATAATTAGTGAATACAATAAAGTTAGCCATTACTATACAAGTAATTAAAATGAGGTCAACCTATTATTTGATATTCTGGTATTCCCCAAAAAAAGAAATAATTATAGCAATAATAAAAATAATAAAAATAACAATAATAATGCAAAATAACCATTATGTACTTACATAACACTTATAAAGGCATGCCTTAGTATTGCTACACTATACTTCTTATACTTAAAGGTGACCTATCATGCAAAATGCACTTTTGTACGTCTTTTATACATGAATATGTGTCCCGCTGTTCCAGGGAACTCACCAAGTGTCAGAAAACACAACCCTCTCTATTTTCCTCCATACCCAAATCTCTTAAAAAGGGGCTGCAATGGATCTGATACAGACTGATCCAGATTTGAACACTTCTGTGACGTCACAGAAGTGGCGCTAAGGCTATTGGGCCAATTTCACCAATCAGGAGGAGACAGCCACGGACATTGCCGTTCGAAAGCGCTGGAGACGCTGTAGTACATATGCCAGGCCTGTAGATGGTGCTGTTCTCACTGAATCAGCCCATGATGCAAAGACAGTGTTAAATAGAGCGAAATGAGGAATGGCTAAAATGCATGATCTGTTTGGTATTTTGAAAAATAAAAAGTATAAATATGCATTATATAGGTATATATTATTCAAATATAGCATGATAGGTCCACTTTAAGTTTAAAATGTTAGTACTGGCTGCAGATGAAGATAAGTCGGTCGTCCAGAATTATTTAAAAAGCGTCTGTTTGAAATAAAGAGCAGAGAAAACCCTGCTCAACAACTCGAGTTCAAATGAAATCTGAGTGTATCCGTGGGAGGATTGACTTTTCTCCACCCTCCCCTCCTCACCCTCTTTTCTTTCCTTCCATCCATTTGCTGTCTTCATCTTAATTTCCCTCCCACACCTGTTCTTATCGCTCTGACTTTTCCACGTCTGTCTCCCTCTCTTTCTCTTTGTCTCCATTTGTCGTGTTAGATTTCAGTTACTTCCTCTGGCTTCTCTCATCCTTCTTTGTTACATTTTTTATTCCACTTTATGTTTCTAAATTGAACATGTATTTATAAAAGAGAGCATACCCATTAGTTTTCTCTTCCTACGGTATTTTTGTTGGGAAGTCATGTAAAATGAAATACAATACAGTTTGAAAGACACTTGCATGTACATATAAATACATTCACTGAAAATATATTGTGAGATATAGCCACAATGAATAAATAAACACATTATATATATATAAAAAAATACAATATGCAAAAAGTTATTAATAATAATAATAATAGAAAAAAGCAATTATGATTAATTACTCTTTTTTTTAAATCCAAGGAATACCTTTCAAATGTAATAAATAATAAATAAATAAATATGATTTTGTTTGTATCATGCAGAAGAGAATGCAGGACTTTGACTTAATATTTGGTACTACTTATGGATGTTCACTTAACTTTTTTATGTTTGATCCTTCGTTATTGATCCTCTTTAAATGTATACTCTGACGTATTGCTTTGCTTGAATTTATTTTCCTTTGTGATTCTCAGTTTCTTTCTGTATTTCCAACCTATAGCATTTTTTTCCCGCTTCCCCTCCTCGTCCATTTCTTGCTTTGACTCACATCATCATCTGTTATCAAGCAGAGCATGGACAAAGCCACTAAAAGAAGGCAATGCAACTTCTCCTCTTTCCATCTTTGCTTCCTTTCCTTCCTTTTCTCCCCCTCTCTCTGTCGCCCACCTTGGCGTCCTGAGAGCCTCCAATCAATCAGCGTCTGAGAGGGTTTTATTTTTAGAGCGACTGCAGCCAAGTGGGAGGGAAACAGAGAGATGGAGGGAGGAAAGAACACATGGAGGAACATTATTTTAACTGCAAATGGAAAGAAATAAACAATGGTGAAGAGAAAAGAGTATAAGATGTGGGGAGTTAGGGAGAACAAGTCAGAACATTTACATCTGAACAAGGGACAAAGGGACAAAAGTAAAAAGGGAATGTAGAAATTAATAAGTGTCAAATATTTGTTAAAGAAAAAGAAAACCGATAAATCATCCCCATCTCTTAGTTTCGTGAGTTTTTCTTTTGTTTGTATAGCTGTGTTTAAAAAAAGAAATGTTCTGCCCGTTCTGTAACATTTTTACTGTATTATCTTGAAATTCAAATGATTTACGATATTACCTAATCAAATTAATCATTTTATTTAAAAAATAAAAACATTGGGAAGAATAAGGAAGAATAGAAAATTTTTCTGGATTTATTTTTGGATTTATTAACATTTAAAGACAGAAGTAATAAAAAAGTAAATGTATAAGAAAATCATTTTAAATATATATTTTTGACATTGGTGATGTTGCAATAAATAAAGTGCTGATGTCAACGAAAATGTAAT
The DNA here is from genome assembly GCF_000735185.1 of Notothenia coriiceps. Lineage (NCBI taxonomy): Eukaryota > Metazoa > Chordata > Actinopteri > Perciformes > Nototheniidae > Notothenia > Notothenia coriiceps. Next base: position 8,607 of record NW_011360118.1, read on the forward strand.
TAAAAAATGAGGATATCAAGGAGAAATAAACCTGAGAGTTGCCAAGGCAACATGTCGCTCTCATCGTGTTTGGCTGGTCGCTCGGCAACTGTTGGCGGGAGCAACCCCTCCATCAGCATCTGGAAATAACTCCACGCTGCAAAAAATAAATATAAAGAGAAAACAGGAAAAGAAATGCAGGATTTATAGACATCGGTGACTCTGAAATATCCAATTAGTGCTGTCAACTGAAAGTCAACTTTTGACTGAAATTCAAATTCAAATAGTTTTATTGACAGGACCATTATGACACACAGTAGTGCCAAAGCACCATTTAAACAGACACCTATACATAGACCTATGGGTTAAACCGTTGCGTATACATCCTTCAAAAGAATGAAGGTGTTTTCTTTTCACCTTTTTTTCTTTTTTAAATGAAAGCATAAATTCAACAAAAAAACACTTACATAACTTTTGATTATTGTGCAGAAGGAAACATTGCTTACAGTGATTATGAAGTTTTAAACTAAATATTCTTTTTTTTGTTTAATCCCTTACACATTGATATGGTGATATTCATAGACATATTCGTAGTGCACTGCAACATGTTGTCTATGTGTAGGTCCTGCATTCAACATTTCACTTAAAAGCAATTTCAGAAATAAATCCTGTGGAGTAGAAATATAAAGTAGCAAAACATGAAAATACTTAAGGAGAGTACAAGTATCTTAAAGCTGTCCTGAAGTATATGTCAGTATTTACCTGAAACAGTCTCCAGGTCCGTAAAAAATAAAAGAGCTGGTCATCTTTTACAGCGTACAGCCTTTCTCTCACATCCCACTGAACATAATAACAACAGGTGGTAACCGTGGCGATGGGCTGGTTTCAGGTGTGATTGATGGACAGCGCGCGCTCCCTCAGAATAAAGTGTCTCTGAGGAAGGAAGTCCATTTAAGGGCGTGTTGATCCTTCATTGATAAAAACAACGTCCCCGTTTCCATAGCGGCTAATTTCCTGCTAAAAGGAGGGAATGGCTTTTATTCACTTTCTCACTTTAAGTGCAGGAAGTGTGCAGCACGTCGTCTTGGTGACGGAGGAGCAGAGAAACTCACATTTTACACACAGAGGCAGAAAATCCTGCAGTAGCAAGTTACTGCAGGAATATTATACAAAAGGGCTGAACTGAACATACACTATACGGACAAAATAATGTGGAGACCTTTATTTTCATCCTTCTTTCCCATAAAAAACCTTTATATGATAGATGCACAATTAACAGTATAATTGTAATGTGTCTAATTCATATGTATTATCTTTTTTGAATGACAAATCACCACTGCTGGCACTATTTATATTTCTTTCTTTTTGTGTGTTTGTTCTCAAGGCAACCTTCAAAGGCTGGATGGATATCATGTATGCAGCGGTGGATTCACGAGCTGTAAGTCCAAGATTCTTCATTTGAATTTGTTTGTACAATTGTGAGGTTGTATTCTCATGTCATCGTACTGCGTGTGTCTGTTATGTGATAATTTTTGCCTGTTTTTAATATAAAATTATCTGTAAATAAAAACTCATAATAATTAAAAGACTATAATTTCAGAAAATTACAAAACAGTCAATAAAGTATATTTTTAAGTGGAATAAAAACATGGAAAAAATATATACATAAAAAAATGACTATTAAAGGTTAACATGATGTTTAGAAGGGTTTGTATTCCTTTTATTAAATGCTGTTATTCCCTGTCAGGTGGAGGAGCAGCCCATCAAAGAGATCAATCTGTACATGTACCTTTACTTCGTCATATTCATCATCTTCGGCTCCTTCTTCACCCTCAACCTCTTCATTGGAGTCATCATTGACAACTTCAACCAGCAGAAACGAAAGATGAGTACCACAGACGGAAAACTGAAATAATACTCGTAAAAAAGCATAATAAATAATACACAAAGACATGTTTTCTCACCGAAGGACTGATGCTTTTTATATGAACATGAAATACATATTTCTTTTAAATATTGATCACATTTTAGAACGGACTGAACTATTGTGACTAGACCAATGGACCACATATAAATACATCTGTGCACAAAAATATAAACGTATCACTTTTGTTTTTGCTCCCATTTTTCACAAGGTTAAAAGTAATAGCTAAGACTTTTCATATGCACGCAAAAGACTTGTTTTTCTCGAAGTAACTATGGCCACTAATTTAGGCCACTTTTTAGAGTGCCTTATATTTTGAAGAGCCCCCAAGCACACAGGCTTGATAATCGTAGAAATACAAAGGGCTTTACTTGCGCACGTTTCTTGATTTACCATTTTAGTCATTTAAGATCGGTTTTCATTCGTCATGGGATGATAAGACAATGTTTTGAGGCAAATAGTTTCTGTAAAATAACAGTTTTTGCTGTTTGTCTCCTCACTTAGGAGGACAGGACATCTTCATGACGGAGGAGCAGAAGAAATATTATAACGCCATGAAGAAACTCGGCTCCAAAAAACCACAGAAACCCATCCCCAGACCTACGGTACCCACACACAGTTTACTGTCTTTATTTGAAAGACACGTCCTAATCAGAGGAAGTTAAGAATAAAGGCTTATCTCAGCCAATGATGCATAAGAAAAATATATTTAAAAAAAAAAGCTAAACAATCTGTTTTTCTGTGCAGAACTCTGTGCAGGGCTTCTTCTTCGACCTGGCGGGGAAGCAGGCCTTCGACATCATCATCATGGTGCTGATCCTCTTCAACATGATCACCATGATGGTGGAGACGGACGAGCAGTCCCCGCAAATGGAATACATCCTGAACAAAATCAACCTGGCCTTCATCATCGTCTTCACCTTCGAGTGCTTCGTCAAGATTGTGGCGCTGCGCTGCTACTTCTTCACCGTCGGCTGGAACATCTTCGACTTCGTGGTCGTCATCCTCTCCATCGTCGGTGAGGAAAAACTGAGTATCCAGGGGCAACAATCTCTGGAAATTGAGTATTATTAGCACGGGAAAATATTTTCTACATAACATTAGATTAGAATTACTTTATTGTATCCAAGCTGGGAAATTGTTTTGTTACAGCAGCATGTTGACAATGCATTGCACAAAAGTGCATAATAAAATTAAGTACAAATTAAAATAACCAGAAAATATATACATATCAACAACCAGAGACATATAAAGAAATAAGTATTTATTTTTATATATTTAAATTCAATAATGAAGGCAAAATATTTTCATGTCTTTGAAACATAGCAAATACATTATGGTTAATACAGTTATTGTTTCCTTCATTTGTACACTGACTAAAACAGAACAACTGGTTGGAAAACACATTCTACAGAATATTCAATTATAAGTGTAATAATAGTAAAAAAACAAAATGATATCATAAATAATAGTAAAATAGTAAAATAACAAATGATATCATAAATAATAGTAAAACAGCCTAAGAAATGTGTATTAATCGATCAAATTAAAGTTAATAATGTATCCCCAATATCACAAATGTCCCATTTGAGGGGTTTACAGTTTATACGGTGTACGTCACCCTCTGTCTATAGACCCTCTATTTATGCTTAGAAAATTGTACTGCAGTACACTTATACAGTAATAATAATTAGTAATTATATTATTATTTTTATTTCACAGTAAAATATCTGAATACTTCCTCCACCACTGTATATATAGAGCACAACGCACCTGTGTGTGCGCGTGTGTGTGTGCATGTGTGTGAGTCTGCCTCAGAATCATCTGGCAGCTAAGTGTCCATCCGCTGGCCTTGATGTTTCCCTGCACCAAGGTCCTGTGTGCTCATAACACACACACACTTCAAACACACATGATACACACACCTACCTAAGCAGGTCATTTAGCTATCAGTGTTGTGACAGGCCTGTGTGTGTGTGTGTGTGTGTGTGTGTGTGTGTGTGTGTGTGTGTGTGTGTGTGTGTGTGTGTGTGTGTGTGTGTGTGTGTGTGTGTGTGTGTGGCCCGAGGGAGGTGAAGGTAACAGCAGCAATCAGACCTGCCAGAGGGCGCTCCCTGTGGACAAATCAAACGTGATTGACCTGTTAAACCAGAGTGTGTGTGTGAGGGAGGGAGGGAGGTGTCAGGAGGGGGGGGCTGATGTACGGCACGATGGTGATTCCCTCTCGACTCCCCCCCGCTCATCACCCATAACTCAGCAGGGGAGACGGGGGAAAGAAGGAGGCATGGGGGGGTCTGTTTTATCACTCCGGGGTAACAGGGAGGAGACGGATGAATTACGGTGTTTGACTCGCTGTTAGTGCGCAGACACAGCTCACTTCTCCACATCCAATCACTCACGCTGTAATCATAAAGACGGAAACATCTGAACGGAGAGCTTTTAGATGATGTAACTCACAGAAATGTCTTCAAATAAAAGAAGATCAACTAATAGTCCTCAGCCAATCGATTTCAGCCCATTTAGTTCCTCCTGCGCGTCTCTGCAGATACACATCCTGCAAGAGACCCTTTAAAAGTCATATTTAAGGACTACTTTACTCCTAAAAGATCATTTGTATATTAATCACACTCTCCATGATACCTTCAATTCTTGAAGAAAACTTTTATTGCATTATTGAAGAATCACAAAATGTCTTGATGAATTGAAGGCAAAACTTTATGCAAACATCTGTTTACACACGCTTACACAACTCATGCAGTATAATCCAAGTCTCATTCATCCAACTGAATGCCAAACATAAAATGTAGTTATTTATTCCTTTTTCTGTTTTTCAGGTATCGTTCTCGCGGACATCATTGAGAAGTACTTTGTGTCACCAACGCTGTTCCGAGTGATCCGGTTGGCCCGTATCGGACGTGTTCTGCGGCTCATCCGAGGCGCTAAGGGCATCCGGACGTTATTGTTCGCCCTCATGATGTCCCTCCCCGCGCTCTTCAACATCGGGCTCCTCCTCTTCCTTGTTATGTTCATCTACGCCATTTTTGGCATGGCGAACTTTGCCTACGTGAAGCGCCAGTCAGGCATCGATGACATGTTCAACTTCGAGACATTTGGGAACAGCATGATCTGTTTGTTCCAGATCACCACCTCCGCAGGGTGGGACAGCCTCCTGAGCCCCATCCTCAACAACTCGCCCGAGGAGTGCAACGCCAGCATCCCCCACACGGGCACCACCGTGAAGGGTAACTGCGGCAACCCATCGGTGGGCATCACCTTTTTCGTCACCTACATCATCATCTCCTTCCTCATCGTGGTGAACATGTACATCGCCATCATCCTGGAGAACTTCAGCGTGGCCACGGAGGAGAGCACGGAGCCGCTGAGCGAGGACGACTTTGAGATGTTCTACGAAGTTTGGGAGAAGTTCGACACCGAGGCCACGCAGTTCATCGAATACGCCAAGTTGTCCGATTTTGCAGACACGCTGTCAGAGCCTCTGCGCATCAGCAAGCCTAATAAGATCAAACTAATCTCTATGGACCTTCCCATGGTCAGCGGGGATAAGATCCACTGCCTGGACATCCTCTTTGCATTCACAAAGCGCGTCCTGGGCGAGTCAGGCGAGATGGACGCCCTAAAGCAGCAGATGGAGGAGAAGTTCATGATGGCAAACCCATCCAAGATCTCCTACGAGCCGATAACAACGACTTTGAGGCGAAAACAGGAAGACGTGTCGGCCGCCGTGATCCAAAGGTGCTATCGGAGGCACCTGATTCGGCGGCAGCTGAAGGCCGCCTCTTACTTGTACCGCCAGATCACGACACCTCGGCACGCGGGGGGTGAAGCAGAAGAAGGAAGCGAGGGGGTGTTGGTGGACGACGCACCTGAGAAAGAAGGGTTGATTGCCGCCATGATGAGGGAAAACTATGGCTCGAGTTTATTAGCAATGGAGTGCTCTGAGACTATTTCCGCAACCTCCTCCCCGCCATCCTACGACAGTGTGACGCGAGCCACATCGGAGATATTTCACCCACTCGCCGCCAAGACAGAAACTATTGCCATTGACACCCTGGACAGCGAACCAAGCGAACAATTACCGTCGTTGGACAGACAGCAGGACACCGTGCCATAGCGCGAAGCAAAAAGCTAAAAAATCCTAGTTTTGGGTTCGTCCTTTGTTTACTGAATGTACCATTGCTGAGAAACGCTGAGGAAGGCGGCAAAAAGGGAAGCTAGGAGCTAGGAGGAGTTGCTTAAAAGAACAAAGAGGAATATTTACTACCTTTTAATGTTATTTCCTGTTCCCTGTGGAGATTCCTGGGCTCATTTTGGGAGTTTCTCAAAGCGAACTGCAAAGACGGAGAGGAAAACCCTGTCTGCCTTTGTTGGAGTAAAAGACACAAGATCCCTTCTTGGATCATTCAACTAAAGTCCAGGGTTCGCAAAACAATGACTGACCTTTGACCTCAGCTACAACTATATCAGATGTATCCATCATTTATTGGCCTGGGGGGGTTTGTGCATTCCCGCAGTTGATCAATATTCTCAGATTATGCCTGGCCGTAGGAGGGGCGGTGTTCCTGGTGGTGTTTCTCGAAACTTTCTGACTGACTGAGACTCGAGAGGAGGGAAAACAATGAATTTTAACACATTTTTTCGTAGTAAAAAGTATAACTTTGTTGATGTTACCAGTCTTTTAATAGCGGTACGATTATTACTATTTTTTATATTTTTTAGAGTAAGTTGACCATAAAAGCAGTATCTCTCTTTGGATTTCAGATTGGCACTAGCCTTGAGAGAGTGGCTGAATTACCACTTTGTAATAGACGAGAGGAGAGGGTGCGGTCAGGAAAAAAACTAAAGCCTGAAAAGCAACTTCATCAGTTTTTTGTTGGGAGTTTTTTGCACTTTAAGTTTACATGTGCTGTCACTTTAGCACACCTGGGCAAAGACACATTGAAAAGGGGCCAGAGGTGTATTTATTTTTCCTCTGAAAACCTTTGAGATAACACCAAAACAAAATGAATACAAGTGCACAATGAGATTTTCTACACACTCTTGGACTCTTGCAACATGTGTTTTGCCCTAGTGGTGAACATCTTCTTTTCTGTCCGTTTTTACACCGCTGGGTGATTTGTCGAAAAGTCCTTCTCAAACTTTACGAACAAAGTGGAACAGAAAACTCATATTCCAGCTGCATTATTACACTGCATGAGAAAATAAATAAAGTTTACTGACTCGTAGTCAAAGTTAATCTATGACGTTGGATTTGGCTAGAAATACAATTGTCCGTTATGTTGTCAAAAGTTGAGTAAAATGCCATTAAACCCTTTATCAAGTTAATGTATTCTTATGCACCTTTATCAAAAATATATTATTGATCAGGCTTTGCTAAAGAAAAATGTTAATTGATTTATGACAGACGTTCATATCATAACACCTCAGGTTGATTTCACTTTTTCACTTCAAAGTGGGGTAAACAATGTTAAATGTAGTTAAAAGGACCAGACTTTTGGTTTGAGACAAGCTTGGCGAAGGTGCCAATAATACAAAATAAGTTTAAGCCTGCAACAAACCTTCAGTCTTTGCATTTTACCAACTGAACAAAGAGATATATTCATGCAAGAATATATTACAAAATACACGTCAGGCTTTTTAATTCCACAAATAACGTTTTTCCTCTCAGTGGATTAATGCTACTGTAAGAACTATACAACGACTTTTTTGACAAATCACCCACTATCATTATCTATCCGTATGGTTTGGGTTTGGATCGGCAAACACAAGATCTTCAGCCAAAGTCTCGAGGCTAAATTAGCTAAAGATTTTTTGAGGTGTCGACCAGCCATGACCGGAGTGTGATCAACTCAGCACATTTTACATTTATGAAAAGCTTCATCATTTTGCATTAGATCAGTCACCAGTGTCGTGGAAAAACGTTGTCTTTGAAACACAAACCTATGCAGCTACTATTTGTATTATATGTTTCAAAATATCAGAAACAATTGAGCTATTTCAGATTAAAAAGGAGCAACTTTCCCATTACTTTACAAGCTTAATCTTGCTCAGACCAAAACTAACAATATCTTTCAAGTTATAGTTACTATCATTGGATAACTGAGAATGAACAACAAATGCTCAAGAGTCAGAGTGCCATAACTTTGTTCCAAAGCCCCATTATTCCAAACCCCAATTGTTCAAAAAATGTCCTGTTGAGATGACCGGAGACCCATTTGAAAAGAGCCCAGAATCCCAAAAATAGAGACGCATTTTTTAGAAATAGAAATAGGATTTTGTAAATGCTCCATTGGAAAAACAGACCATTGGGAAAATGTGCCATGAGGAAAATAGCCAGGGTTTGTCTGTGTTAAACCAAAATATACCTAGGAGTCATTTAAAGATGGCCGCTGCTGAGCAAGTTTTCCAGAACACTGATGTGACGGCGCTTGAAGCTTTTATGTTTCCTCTAAATTCTACGAAGAGTTTCTTTTCAGAAGTGAAGGAACAAATTGATAAACTCGGATTCATGTTTAGACTTTATTCACAAGTTTCATTTCTTATTAAAAAAAATGTATGCACGGTTTTACAAATGATCTTTCCTGGGGCAGGTCAACCCAGAGTACAGTTGTATATACAGTATACATATTTGAGCGTAAAAATGATCGATATCAAAGTGATATCCCATTTTGAAAAGAGACTCTTCTATTCAAATCACCTTGTTATTTATTTATTTATTGAGTTTTTTTCAGATTGATTGCTTTATTTTATTTAAGATGATTATTTTTGCACGCTTTAGCTGCATCCAGAAAGATTTCGAGCGAGACTGCTCTTTATCCATTTTGCACAGAGAAACAAAAAGAAAGGGG
>NW_011360118.1:17381-40134 GCF_000735185.1 Notothenia coriiceps
GGGGGGGGGGCGCGTCTAGCAATAATGGTTTGCCGATACCCTTTCAAGTGGAAAACATTTGACTTCACTGAAGTTTTCTCACTGTATGAATCTGAGGAGTAATGATTGCCACAAAAACACGGTGTACACACAGGTGCATACAGTGTCACGAGGCCGATGTGAAGCAGCGTTTGCGCTTGTTTTTATTAAGATGAAGTGTCAAAGTGTGTGTGTACAGTCTGCTTTGATCTCAATATTTCGAACAACCTCTCTCTCTCTGTCTCTGTTGTCGTGGTCACCCGAGGGATCTTTACTAAGCGCTTTACTAGACTTTAGAAAAGTAACAAAAAAAAACAAAAACAAAAAATTGAGTTTTACTGGCACCGTCTGGACTCTATTTCTACTAGATTCTATTGAGAATAGACAACGATATAAACTAGGTAAATACTTAAGACACTGCTGAACTCTGCTGCGAGGCGTATTTCAGGTTGCAGTTGTGCTGAAGGGCTTTTCAGTAGCAATAGACCCAGAGTGTGCCTGCTACATATGACCCCACACCCCAAGCCATGCTCTCATTGGTTGACTGATAAAGTGCTTGATTGGCAGACTGGTTGAGGCTTTGATTTCTTGACTGGCAGACTGAGTGATTATTTGACTGGTCGGTTGGCTGATTTATGAAATGATTCTTATGCTTTTTGATATTGAACGAGGTTCGTCCCTCTCCATCACCGCTGTGACTCTTCCTCATAAAGTTGTCCAACAAACAGCACAGAGAGCTGATTGGCTGATTTGGTTCTCTATTTTTTACTTTAAAAGGTCAAAAAGCTTCAGATTTGCTAAAGACTGCAGGGAAAAAAGTGCATTTTGCCCCTTTTTTGGGATTTAGGGGAATTTGTCTTGCAGTACTGTGAGGGGCCAATGGTGGAAATTGGCAGCTTAAAAGAGTACTTATTTATTTATCAGTTACTCACGTAGTTTCATTTTAATGTCTGGAAGAAAGTTTTGCTTTTCAAACATCCTAACACGAACAAAGTTGTGTGAAATTGAAGTGTTGTGGCCAAGTTCAGCAACTTTCAAACTTTCTTAAACACATGCATTTGAACTTAAATCTTGCTATTCAAAAACACTTCTGCACAGACAGTTTAATGCACAGACTTGCAGCGACCTGCACAACATAAAACACAAGTTGAAGAAGAGTTTTAAATGATAAGATTTAAGTAAAATGCCTGTTTTGGGGAAATAGTGAGCATACAGCAAGATTAATAAGACCTGGATAATAATGCAGGAAGTGTTTGCAAACATATGCTAAAGATTTGCTTTTGTTAAACCTGGACTTGATCTATTTCCATTTCCAGTTTAGGCATGTGGGAAAAGCAACGTTTTTTCAAGAATGAATCGTAACACACGTTGAGTAACTGATTCAAATGGTCATTTTAAGGTTAAACTGTTCCACTATGTCTCACAATGTCACTTCTTAAGCAACAGCAGAGGAACAAAATGCACAACGTTGGCCTCCCAGTGTAACTTTAGTGAATCTGGAACTCTAGACTCTGGTTTGCACTGAGCACAAAAACAGTCAAAATGTACTGTCAGTATCAGGGCAGTACGTGGTACAACATCAGCTCTCCGTACATGAACTACACTCTGACGACTCACTACTGGCGGGAAGAACCTTCAAAATAACCCCCGACATGTCTTTGCAGGAAACGAAGATCTGTCACTTTACTTTCTGTTGCGATTTGGAAGAATTAAAGCAAAAAACTCTTATTTTGGAGGAAAACTGCCACCTTTGCTCTGAGCTTCGGGTCGGTCCATGTGGTGCTACCAAGGGGTTCGGAAGAGTCCAAATTAAGATTGGAGGGGGGGGGGGAAGGAAGGAAGGAAGAGTGTTAAAAACACAAACTGAGAATCTCGGCTCCTTCCTGCCTTCTTTTACCCGTTTCAAAACCAAAAGCTGCTTTGTCACCTTCAAAATAAAACGACAAACATCTGCGGAATCAACACGGAGGAAATGCACAGAAAACAAGTTTCATTGTTCATTATTATTACTATTGTTATTATAAACTGTGTGATAAATGCAATACAACAGTTATGTAAACAGGCAGTGAGTTATGCTGTATCTAATTTACAGAATGAGGATAATAACGATGATGTTTTTACTGTTTTTCGTCGTCATTCATTTGCTTTTTTCCAAGCGTTCTCTCAATGCTTATTAACCACGTCGCCCCGTTTACACTGAGCTGGTTTCACAACGGTTGTTCAAATCTCTCTGGCTTCATATCAGTTCCACAGAAACCTCATATCTCAAGAAAGATGCCTTTTTTCAGATTATGTCAAATGTTACCCCTCCTGACACCTCGTCCTTTATTCCTGCAAGAAAATTGGGGAAATTCATCAAAAACGTCTACAAAAAGCGAGTGGAAAAATATAAAAAGTTGGAGATAAGAGGTTTCTAGAAACAAACGGTTTGGCGTGGTTTTTGCTGAAAATGCAGATGCACATTATATTTGGAGGATGAAAACCTTGTAAATCAAATAATAATTCAATTCTCCATCACTGAGAACTGAATGCTTAAAAAAAAGTATATTTCCAAAACAAGTTACTAGGTTTTCCTCCGACCTCTCGCTCTGCAGCCGTTGTTAAAGTTGTGTGAAACCTCAGTGTAAAGAGGGCGGACGCCGTGCCTCAGTGACCCCACCTTGGTGTTTTAGAGACAATAATAATAACTACAATGATTATGATATGAATATATATAAATACATACAATATATATATATATACTTTTTAGTACTTTGAGTTGAAATACTTTTTAGTATTTTGCAAATACATGTCTCTGTATATAAAAAACAAAAGCCTCCTGTAATAAATGAGAACAAAATTTAATACTGAAACTGTTGTGATGGCTTTATTTTTAAAGGTTAAAGTGTGATCAAAATCACTAAACATGGTACTACTTGTGGTTTGAAACTAAATCTGAAGGATGACCTAAACCTGACAGTTACTTTTCAGATTACAGTTTTAAACGAAAGCCGTTTATCTGAATTTGAACATTTGTGATTCACTGAAGATTTTCCTAGATCTTAAGCTAAATAAACTTTATCTGAAAGAAAAATATATATTTTCTGAAATGTGAAAAAATAAATTGTTAAATATGTGAAAATGATTCGTTATCTGTGAAAATGTCCCAAAAATATAATTTAATTAAAGGATAGACATGGGAAGAATGTAAAAAAAAATATGTCAACAAACTATCCTTTATAAACTATCTGAAAAATGCTATCTAAGAAAAGGTTGGTAAGACATTGTCACAAAGCTGAAAACAGGGCTGTCTTTCTGAGAAACTCTCGAAAAGTGGATTTTTTCTGAGATTTGACACTGCAGGTACAAAGGGAATCTTCCGGATATCCCATGTTAGGTAAGGGGTTTTAGCTAAAGAAATTATTGGAAAACGGATAAAGATATCTCGTCTTCTCAGGTGTTTGGCACTCAGTATCTCTCAAAGCATGCAGGGTAATATTGGGCCCTGTGGCAGATTGCTTTTGCACACCGCCTCGACTCTGCACGCTCGTCTGCATCCGTCTCTCTGCTGCTTCCTCCCCCAGTATCATTGTGTGTGTGTGTGTGTGTGTGTGTGTGTGTGTGTGTGTGTGTGTGTGTGTGTGTGTGTGTGTGTGTGTGTGTGTGCGTGTGCGTGCCTGTGTGTGCACGGCATTTGCCTGCATGCGTATGTGTGTGTTAGAGCAGATTTAGGATGACACTTGAAGCTGCTGCTGCTTCAGGTCAACAAATTCCATGAAAAGACTCAAACCAACAGTGAATACACTTCAAAACAAGTGGTTTCGCCGTTTATAAGTGTGTTTGAGTGAACTTCAAACATTTGTATTCATTCTAAACAATATTGAGAACACCTTAGTGTCAAAATAGTGTCATCTAAAGAAGTTATTTACAAAGTATGGCAACTCATTAAAGGAACATATCTCTAATGTCTTGACTTCGGATCGGTTGAATAATGCTAATTTAAAATCAGCTCTTTCTCCTATTTAATTGTCACAGTTGAGAAGCATAAAAACAATACAAATATTTATTTTCATGGATGACTAAAAATGGATAATTGGTACTGAATACATACAGAAAACAAGATGTCCTCTATGAACTGCCCTGTTGCCCTTGAGCAAGGCGCTGCACAGTGTGTGTGTGTGTGTGTGTGTGTGTGTGTGTGTTATGTAACCCTGTCTCTGGCCACACACACACACACACAAACACACACACACACACACACAGAGAGAGAGGGTGCCAGAGTTCCTCAGCATATGTTGAACGGAGCATCCCCATCTGTCCTGCCAAAGAATCTGAGTACTCTCTTAAAGGAACAGTTAATAGGTTAACAGGTTTATATTTCACACTGTTCAAAACTCACACCTAAGCTATAGATATTCATATTTAGGAATTGGGTTTATGTTATTGCTGGGCTAGAAAAAATACTACAATGATTAATTGATCATCAAAATGGTCAGTCATCTTAAATAATCTATCTGTTAGGTTTAAGAATCAGGCTAACAAATTGGTGAACTTTCCCTTTAAATGAATCGGCGACAATATTGTTTGCATTGATCCGTAACAGTAAATTACCTGGTCAATATGCACTTCTATTTAATTAGAAATATCCCTGATTGACACACACCACACATATACACAAAAGCTCACACACATTTATATACAAATAAACAGAGCCACTCTGCTGACCTCAGCTGACACCTGTCAGTTTGTTTTAAAAGTTGACTTCTGGACCACAGACACACACACACACACACACACACACACACACAGATTGGTCTATCTGTTTATGTTTAGCCTTCAGTTATTCTGTTGAGTACAGCCCCACAGGGAGGGAAAACACCCTAGGTCGCGTGTGTGTGTGTGTGTGTGTGTGTGTGTGTGTGTGTGTGTGTGTGTGTGTGTGTGTGTGTGGGGGGGTGTGTGTGTGTCTGTGTTTGAGAGAGTGTGTGTGTGTGTGTGTGTGTGTGTGTGTGTGGGGGGGTGTGTGTGTGTCAGTGTTTGAATGGTTATACGAGCTCATTATTTAAATTTGCATTACACAAATCGGGGCCTAGGCTGGTTCATAGTGCAAAGCTTACATTGTGTCCCATATGCTCTTCACTTGCTATGATATGAAACAGTGATAGTTTAATGCAGGGATCAGTTCCTTCTTGCCACAAAAAATGTGCCCATATTGACGTGATAAAAATAACCTTAAATTGTAAAGAACAAACTATTATTTGGGGGGGATTTTCAACTGTAGGTTAAAAAAAACAAGAAGAAATCTTTGTCCCATTTTTATTTCCTTCTTCTTGTTCATCTTCCCCATCTTCTTCTTCATTTCTGGGTGTGATCGTTCTGACTTGCCCCTCTCTGCTGGTTAAGATCAAACAGTGACAAAGACGCACGCACACACGCACGCACGCACGCACACACATACACACACACAAAGTATATGCAGGACAGTTGCTGATGCAGCATAAAGTCTGTGATGTCATTTGTTTCTTTAAGGGCTTAGTCATGAAACACATACACAATCGCTATGACATAAGAGGTGTGTGTGTGTGTGTGTGTGTGTGTGTGTGTGTGTGTGTGTGTGTGTGTGTGTGTGTGTGTGTGTGTGTGTGTGTGTCTGGTTCATTTTTATTCTACAGACTGTCTTGGATGGAAATTAATTACCATGCCTCTGTCCTCCCCTTCTTTTGTAAGAAATGTTTGGGAGTCCCGTGGGAGACCTTTACACAAGTGTTTGTGTGTGCGTGCGTGTGTGTGTCTGCCTGTGTGTGTGTTCTGCATCGCCATGGCAGCATGGTGTTGATGAGGTCCCATGGCGAGCGAGGTAGAAAGAGGAGTGTGTTCCATCATGACCTCTCAGGAGGGACATCAAACACACACAAACTTTGCTTGTGTCTTGAAGAAAGACTGTCTAACTGATGGCTAAAAAGAGATGCAAAACAACTACAAAGACATGCAATCAACCACTAATAACGGCAAAACAACCACAAAGAGAGGCGGAACAACTGCCAAGTGATGCAAACAGGCACAACTACAAAGAGACACTCAGAAAAAGACACACAATGAGATGCAGGAGGACCAACAAATAGGTGCAAAACAACCACAATGAGATTTAAAACGATCATAAAAAGATACGCAAAGGATCGCAAAGAGTTGCAAATGACAGAACAGATGCAATCACAAAGGTAATGATACTGAAATAGGCATTTCATTGATGATATCAAGGAAAGCAGGCTGGAAACAAACCAACAGTGTGCTGGCGAGTCCTACTTCTCCCAGAAAACGACCAAAAACCTGAAAGGACAGAAAGACAGGAAGGAGGACTGAAAGAGAAAGAGTTGAATGTCAAGCCCACACTAATTGTTTCTATTTTAGAAAGCGAGCTGCTTTCAGACTGATTTAAGGAGTCGGTGTAAAAGTGACCTAAAAACAAAGCAGAGAGCCGGCTGACGCTCAGTGATAACACACACTAACACACACACACACACACACACACACACACACACACACACACACACACACACACACACACACACACACACACACGTATATGGATGCAATACTCGTTCTGATGCAAGCTAACCAAAATATTGATTATCTTTTGCATTCATCCTCATTAACTATTATCATCATTTTCTTAATCATCAGCAACACAGTCGAAAAGGCAAGTAGAGGAGAAGGAGAGAAACAAAGGTAAGAAGTGGGCAAATAAATGGCTCCATGGTGCAGGCAGTGGGGCCAGTTTCTAGCAGTCAGGACGTTTTCTCCACTGGAAAGCCACTTTTCATATATTCACCTCTTGAAAGGGACCATAGACGTTAAGATATCATGGATCATCATAGATTATATTTATTCATGTCTTCTACACTGGCAGTGTGCCACCAAGGGCACCCTAGAGGGCACGTTATCACATTTTCTCCACTGGAAAGGAACCCTGGAGGGCAATCTGTCATGTTTTCTCCACTGGAGGGGCAACTGCATCATGTGTTCCCCATCTGAGGGGCTAGCTAGATGGCAGGATATCATGTTTTCTCAACTGCAGGGGCCCTCTAAAGGGCACTCTATCATGTTTTCTCAACTGCAGGGGCCCTCTAAAGGGTACTCTATCATGTGTTCTCCACTGGAATGTAACTTAGAGAGCACCTTATCATGTTTTCTCTGCTGGATCAGGACCCTAGCGGTCGTCTTCGGGGGTGCCTTATCACATTTTCTCCAGATGAAGAGGACCCATAGAGGCCACTGCAACACCATTTCTCCACTGGATGGGCACCGTGGGTGATTTGCTAATGAGCGGGACATCTCTTTTGGAACATTAAAGCATGGAAACATGTCTGTGTAGAGGTACAAAATAATAATGTGAACCTGAAAATGAACAACTGTTTCCTCTTAAAAACACCAGAGAAAAGAGAAAAGATAAAAACCATAAATGGGGACACCTATTCTCTCTTCCTTGAGACAAGATGGGAGGAGTATAAAATAAATCAAATGAAAGATGGACTGGGGTTTTCTCATCACAAACTAAGTGGGTTGGTATTTGTGTGGAGTTATACTGCCTCCTGCATCAGGACTGAGGTATTTGCTTCCTCTTATTCGCCTTTATAGCAGAGACTTATATCAGGAGATATACTGGGTGAACATTTTAAACATGCTTTTGATATTATTATTTCATCAACACGCAGACACATTGTTACTTAAACAGCTGATTACCTTTATGTACACTATTATCAAAGTATAGATTTATATATAACGATAAACTAACACTTGTCTGGTTTGTAAGCTTGTCAAAGTCTCATACATTTTCTTTTAACACTTAATAGAAAATGACATACATACCGGACAGTTTTTTCTTAATTTTAGAAACTATTCACACCTCTAATGAGATTTAATAAGGCTTCTCTCAGCAGACACAATATACATGTGTGTGAGTGTGTGCGTGCATGTGTGCGTGTGTTGTGTCTTTGTTGAGTGGTTAATGCCTGGTTCATGGGTGGCTGGTATGTGACCCATGGTCTTCATTAGCAAACTGTGTGTGTGTGTGTGTGTGTGTGTGTGTGTGTGTGTGTGTGTGTGTGTGTGTGTGTGTGTGTGTGTGTGTGTGTGTGTGTGTGTGTGTGTGTGAGAGAGAGCACTGTAACACCGTAACACCTATCAGTCTCTATAGCTTCTTTCAGACATCTAAATTAGGCTCAGCAACAAATATGTTAACTGCAGTTCTTCAGATCGAGAAGATATTGTGTTATTTTATTACTTTAATTAGTCAGTAATATGTAGGGATTTTGACATGTATCCCAGTTTTCTTTTTTAGTGTCCCAGGAATCATGATGCTCTGATGCTGCTAAGACACTTTTTGATGAATAAAATACGTCAAATATGGAAATCTCAAAGTGAAATCAAAGATTGCACAAATATAAAGTCCTTTATAGAGTTGTTTAGACAGTATAGTCATTTATACAGTCCAACAATTCAGACCCTTGATAACCCTGAAGCTCACACATTTCCTTTAAAGATGCAGAATACATTTTGTTTTCTCCAAATAATCTAATTGGTTTGGCTTTCTAGATGCTTCAAATGTATTCTATGTCTTCTCTGTAAAAAGATATGTGAGAAATGCAGTAGAACATTACAAAAACTACAAACAATTCAGAATAATAAAGTGATGATACACAATCATTTCAGCCTGATGGACGAGGGACTGTCTAAAAGTTATACCACAGCGCCCTCTGCAGAATAACACTGCTCTGTACGGTTTACATAGAGTTTGCGTCCCTAATAAACATTCTAGTGAAGTAGGACGGTAAATACTGTAGGAGGAGCTGCTCACTTTATTTAACTCTAATTAGATTTTATGATAATGATTTGTCTTTATAATGCTTGTAAAATAATTCAAAGTCTTGTTAAGAATATGTTTTTGTATACTTCAATGTGATGTTTTTTCTTATAATGTGGTTCTATTTCTTCTTTTTTAATTTATTATGCCATTGAAATGTAAACTAAAACATATCATTTAATGCATTATGTGTACCAAAAAAGTGTATTAAAATATTCATCATTATTTCTCCGCCCAGATGTTAAGACTCCTCTTCCTCTGCTGCCACGTTTTTCATCATTTCCAAAGAGAGGGGACAACGCTGGGAACCTGCACCGAAACCTGATTGGTCCAGAATCCTGAAAACCCACCCACTCTGGCTGTGATTGGTTGAATGTAAGGTCCATCACGGTTACTATGGACTTTGGCTTTACTGGTATCCAAGTGAGGACGTGAATTTCTTGGACAACTCGTAGCTTCATCAATGAGAACGCAGAAAATTAAGCGAGCAGTAGAGCTTACTTCTCATGTGTTTGTCTCAATTACAGATATATTAGCTTTTTAGTTCGTAGCTGCAAGCCTGAAAAGTTACATTGCAGAATTTACGAAGCAATGGCCCAGAAAAGGACTCCCAAAACCCACTCCAAAAAAGGTCAGTACCCTTTTCTTGCTGGAATCTCCGACCCATGGACGCACCTCTCCCATATTTCTCCCATATTTCGGTAGCATTTTCCTGCAATTTAAAGTCTTACACCTATTGGCAAATATGCGTTTAACGCAGAACGAAGGCAAATGTTTTAAATAAGTGATTTGTATATTTTCTTCAATTCGGCTTACATACCGACACGATATGCAACAAAATTGACCGCTTTCTCTGCTGGATCCTCCGTGGTTCCCACTATCCTCTTGAGGACAATGCGCGTCCTGCTGGGTGTGTAGAAACAGTTTTAACCGGATGTAAAACATAATATTTCAGTCAATTAAAGACAATTTGTGTTTTTCACCTATGCCGAATTGATTAGTGGGTTGTATTTATTTATGCAAATGTTTGAATGTGTGTTATTAAAATGGTTTGCTTTGGCTCTAAACAAGATAATATTTAACTGCACGAATTTTCAATAGAGTCTGGTTTAACGTTCTCGCTAAGCAAGAATTCGGGGCTAATTAAGCAATTTCTTTGCTAGCAGTCAATATATCCCGAATACTGTGTTGAATTTGGCTGTCCAACTAAACAAAATGGTTAAGTATAGATAAAATAATGCTCTGTGTGACTGATAACTTGCTTGTCCAGCGGTAACATGGAAGTGAGCCCTCTAAATGACGCTAAGCTAACCTAGCTACCATAGATGATGGTTTGCTTGGCTAACAAAAGCTAAAAAGCTATTAACTTTTTAACAGACAGCAGTTAGGGGTTGAAGACTGAGTAAGACAAATCCACATTATATTACATGTATAGGCCTGACATAAACATTAAAGGTTGTTTAATAATCAGAGCAAAGCTTCATCATGATCACATAATAGTACACAAATATTTCTGTTATTATAAATATGACTGTTGTGAGTTCAGGGACCTTCTCATCCTTATTGCTTTACATCTTTGTTGTTACTACATTTATTCTTGTGATTCTCCCACACCCCATATTTGCACACCATTGTAGTTAAATTACATTTTGATATTCAGAGTTTAAAAATTGGGAAAACTCATTCATTTTCTATTTACATTTTTTTTTTACTTCTAATGGTTGAAAGCTACTGGATATTTCCTATTTAAATACTAGTGTATGCACTTGTTTGTTTTAAGGCTGATGCATTAGAGGCATTTGGCACATTTCTGTAAATTGTATATATATTATCTAGTAAGTTAAGGTCAAGCTGCAACCATCATTGATTAATTGTGCAATTCCCCTCAGTACAGTCCAAGGTGTTCAGTTTCAGCGTTAAAGTAAGCCGTGTCAAGTACTTGAAGTATTTAAATAAAATATGATCTGGTGTAGAACAACTTCCAAAAAAAACTTGCATTGATAAGAATTCACTTTGTGAAGTATAACATGATCTGCAGATTGCACATACTGTCCCTTTAATTCTCTGTGTGTGTGTGTGTGTGTGTGTGTGTGTGTGTGTGTGTGTGTGTGTGTGTGTGTGTGTGTGTGTGTGTGTGTGTGTGTGTGTGTGTGTGTGTGTGTGCAAACAAGTGTCAAGGTTATTGGTGGGCTATTCTGTCCTCAATGGTATCTCGCACACAGACACACACTCACACACACTCTAATAATAGTGTGGATCAGGTTCTGGATGGAAGAGGAGGAGCTCTTTATTTCTCTGTCACTTTCTGTGCTTCTCCTTCACTGACACTATCTTTATGCTGGTTTGGACGATTCATCATTTGGAATATTTGTATTTCTTCTATTTTTATCCCTTCAACAAAACCCTTTTTTGTACACTACTTTGTTATCTTTTGTAAAGTTTAAATAGTTTGGATTTTGTGTAATTCTTATTTTCTCAGTGTGGAAAATCTTTTTTTTATTTTAAAAGTTTGTTATTCTTTGCAATGGTGGTTTAGTGTGCAACTATTATTGAAACTACTACAGTCTTCCTCAAGTGCTTGGTTGTCTTTTCAGAAAGTCTGAATAGTTTTGGCACCCTTTAATTTCTATTTTTCAGACTGGAATAAAGGTTTCCATCGTATTATATTCTGGTACACATATTTGTAATTCATTGTGATGGTGGTTTAGCCTGCATTTGCCTGGTTCTGGCACCTTTTTTTAAGACATGCAACGCTACCGCCACTACGGCTCCTCCTCACCTCCTGTAGAGGAGATCAATGCTGAAAACGAGGAGGAGGAGGTGGAGGAGGACGAGGTGTACACTGAAGAAGAGGAGCCACTGATAGGTTTATCAGAGGAAGAGGAGGAGATCCAAGAGACAGGTAGGCCTGGTGAAGGATTTTAGATTTGACCTGGTTTGGTCTGGTTTGGTTCTTATCTTGCCTGGTTTGGCCCGGTTAGGGAGCGTTAAAGAGGAAGAGGCCCCTCAGATGGAAGTGGAGGTGCAGCCTGTTGTTCAGGAGACAGGTATGAAGAGTTTGTGAGCTCGGTTTGGCATGGATTGGTTTAGTTTGGTATGGTTAAGTGTTTAAACTGAGAAGTTAACCATAGTTTGGGTTGTCCTGGTTTACATTGGTTTGGTTTGGGTTTTTGAACTTTGTGGCATGCTTTTAATGGAAATTAAAATACATCCTGTAGCTTCATTTCACAATAAAAGCCTTACAGTGAAATTAATTGTTTGGGTAACAAGGCATGAATTGGTTTGGTTTTGGCATGGTAGATCTCGTGATATACAGATGGATAACTTTGTAGTTTGGTTTGTTGTGGATAGATTGTTTTGGGTTGGCTTATGCCCTGAGTATACTTTCAATGCAAACTTAATACATCCTCTAGCTTATTTTCACAATACCAGCCTCCCAGTGTTGGGTTAGAGTTGTTTCTTGGTGTAAATTGGATCCAGTGGTTCATGGTTTCTATTTGTCTTGGTTTGGCATGTTTAGACATTGGCAGTTTCCTTTCATTATATCTCCTGGTATGGCTTGATTTTAAATTGGTCCATCTTAAAGTATTAACAGAAAATCTGATATTTATTTAATTTCATATTCTATTTCCTTGCCTGCTCACTAACAGCATTTGAAGCTTTGAATGGGTGTATTAAGTCTTGGAGCGTTTATATTTCCAAACTAGTACCTTTTTATGGATATTTTTCCAAAAACTAGATCATTTCCCACAGATTGACAATGTTCTGCATCAATTATTAGAATTCATTATTGGGACCTAGAGCTCCTGAATGTACATGTATATATGTTTACTTAGGTCTTGTTTGCAGTATAAGCAGATTGGGTCGATCGGAAGTCAAATGCATTTGAAAGGCAGTTTAATTATAGTTCCGCATGCTATTGGCATCCCACATTCAGTCTATTCTTTTTTCTTCTTCAAAGAACTGGATATTCCATTAGTGTTTATCCAAGACTAAGAGCTTCCACGTTGTGTTAAAAAGGATGAATTGGACCTTTACCTGGTTAGCTCCTGAAGCTCTATTGGTTGATATTCCACCTCTTGCATTAACACCTCTTTAAATAAAACATTTTAACGACCCCATGCACACTTGTTGTACCCAGGACTTGCATCACTGCAGAAACAAAAACCTTTTAGCTTTTAGAAACAACTCGGCACCATGCTAACAATATACCAAGCTATTTCTGTTTCTGCCTTTAACATTAAGGCCATTCATGTTCATTAGATGAAGCTATTCTAGTTGTCAGTGGTGTACAAACAGCTGTTCTCTCTCTTTCTCTCTTTATGTCAGGGTCATGTTGACTGCAGGTCTCTCACTCTATTCCTGTGTCGGCATGCCCCTTTCTGCTCCTGCCATATTGTCTTTTTATCAAGTGGCACAATGAATACATACTTAAAAACCCTTTTTATAAGGACATAAGTCAATTATGTTTTATATACAATATATAAGAGTGTTTTTTCTTACATCATAACTGAATAAAACTACATATTTAAGCTTTGAGATTCCCTCTTACCAGACACTGTAAAATACTGTCTTCGGTTAAATTGATTGTAAATATATTCTATGCAAAAAGCATCTGTTCCAAAGAGATCCCCTGTCTAACTTTCTTCCTGAGGTTTATGAAATATTCCGAATGAATTATGGGTGTTTGTTTTTCAAATGTGAAATCTGTAAAGCCCCCCTTAGACCAATGTGTCATTTTAAAATCTTTGGCTATATAACTTTGATTTGATTTTCATGTCTCCAGAAGGAAAGTCAGTGCCAGTGGATAGCAAGAATGGAAAGAGGACGGAGAGAGGATCAGGAGGAGATGCAACAGCAGCAGCAGGAGGAGGAGGAGGAGGAGGAGGAGGAGGAGGAGGAGAAGGGGCTAAGTACTCCATGTTCACCTGGTTTGTAGTCCTCGCCCTGCTGGGAGTCTGGAGCTCCGTGGCCGTCGTCTACTTCGATGTTGTGGACTACGACAGTGTCATTGGTAAGTTAGAGGATAATTGTGACTTTTATAGGTGCAAGAAACATGCAGTCCTGGGATGTCGGGATATTAGCAGACTATACCAATACTAGGGAAATTCCATGATTCTCTCTTCTGCTTTAAAAGTCTTGAGAGTTTAATTGAATTAGATGTTATGAATCAAAATGTTAACGTCTGAAATAGAAGGAAAAAAAATGGAATCTTTAAAAATACGAAGTCGGTTTCTTATTTTGAGGATGGTGGCTGCTGATAGTGTTGTGTTGTCACTCACACTCACACTCAGACGTCAGACAGTATGTTTCAAGGTTTTCATACAGGAACCAACATCTGTCTTTATGTGGTTATGACAGTCATACAGCGCTTTCACAAGCTCTTCCTCTCAGACAGACACACACACACACACACACACACACACACACACACACACACACACACACACACACACACACACACACACACACACACACACACACACACACACTCTGCTGTACGTGTCAGATGACATGTTTGACTCACGATATGAGATATAACTTTTTTCTGTGTCAGGTTTACATTCCTGCTTTATGGAGCTCTCTGTGTTAACTGAGCTGTGTTGTATGTTCAATTGGACTTGTGTGTTTCCTCTCTCTGCTCTGTGACTAAAGTCTGTCAGGGCTGCATGATCTGTAAAATATATAACAAAAGTGAAACATCTGCAGTGTTAATCTAATTGTTGGCATATTCATTTGAAATAAGTTATGATGCAGCCCTGTGTCTGTTTTTAATCTGTATTTCTTTGTACTAATTCAGCCCTTTTCACAGCATAGCCCTTATTGTCTTCTTCCTCCTTCCTCTCTGTGTTTTCTCTTCATGCAGCCAGAGCGAAGGAGTTTCGCTTTAACTTTTCAGAAGTTTTGCAAGGTACACGGTCAAGATTTAAAGTGCAGTCGTACAGCTCCTCGTTCCACTGTGTGTTTCACCATATCCTCCTAACAATATCATGAGTTTCTGAGGTTAAGATGGGAAGGAAAGAGTTGAATTAAAGTGAGTTTTGACTTAGTAATGAAGATGTAAAATAAACCTTGTGTAAAAATGCTGGAGTTAAGAAAAAAATGCTAATTCAAATAATCTAATGTGAATTCAAGCTAACCTGTAAAGGCACCCAATAACAGAAAAAAGAACCCAAAGATTCAGGCAGGAGCCGACCAGAACCTCTGTGTTGTGAGGGGTTAAGTTACCGTTTTTTCAATGGAGTCTGGCGTATATAAAGAGAGTATAGAAAATGACACCAGATAAGGGCTCAAGTTCCTCATACCACCCCACCCTGACACATCTAACATCACCTTTTCAGATGAGGAAATACTATGATGGTGTTGGTGTTTAGCACGTATGTAAATGACTGCAGACAGAGCAAGAGAAAGAGAAACTAAACTGTGGTTTCTTACTAAACCAAAATGAGAACATGGGAAACTACAATCTGCAGAGAGGCAGTGAACAGATAACCTCACACAGCAGTAAGTTTGCTCATCTGCAAAAAGGACTTTTAGAAGAAAAGCATAATATATACTTAAATCAAAAGTATGAGATTTCATATCAAGCCATTTCAAAAATGTGTTTCCAGATGTTGTTCTGGTTGTATATTTCTAAAAACAAATCTCACTAACTTGGATTATTTTATATTGAAGTAAGCCCCTTGTGGAGATTTAGTAGTTTTATGGGTCACAAAGAGATGACAGACGTATTAACGTTACAGAGAGCGTCCTCCTCCACCACATCCTTCCTCTTCCTTCAACTTTAACGTTCTAAATTAATACTTCATGCTCGTGCTTTTTGACATACTGTTATGTGCTGCTTTTAATATGCTGTGCTATGTGTACTTCGTATTAGCAGTGTACAAATGGATGAAATTAAGAAAAATTCAACTCCAGTAACTACACTGATTGTTGTAGACCATAAATACTTGCTTTTTTTAACTAAAGATCCTTGCATGACTATACAGTATACATTGAATATACAGTATATGCTGTGTTGGTTAGGGGGTCATTATAATATCACCTTTTTTCATTTTCTTGTACATGTTAATAACTTTCTAATGTCTCATCTTCTTAGGAATGCAAGAAGATTGCTATACATTTCTGAATAGTGAAAATGAATATATTACATTTTGACTGAATGAAACTGTGCTTAAACAGCCTCCTATTTTCATTTCTCATAACCACCTTCTTGAAAATGTTGGTGTTGTGATATTTGTGCATATCTTTTATAATTTTTGAAAGTAGCATGTTACTCCTTTGTCTTTTGGCCATAAATCCTGTATTGTTTTTTTTGTAAAATGCTCAAATGTGTGTCTCAAATTGCAATAAAGTCGCATATTCTGAAATTGCTGCATACATATCCAAAGACGTTCAAAACACTTGAATAATATCAGTACAATTCCACAGTTCTTAACTAGAAAATGCTTCCTCTGTGTGGACGTAGCAATTGTTAATCTCTTACAACAGAAGATTCCACTTGCATCAAAATTGCATTAAAACAAATCATTCAAAGTTTAAAAATAATCTTATTTTCCAGCCCGAGTGGTATATTTATTGTGAGTTTTTGGTTCTCCTCTCAGGCAAACTGACGGCCTACGACACTGACGGGGACGGAGACTTTGACGTGGAGGATGCTAAAGTTCTTCTCGGCAAGTTACCTTTTTTATTTATTATATCTGTGCCTGTTGTATCCGTTTGATGCCTGACTGATGTGGTTTACAGTTGAGTTGGAGTGCCTCAGTTTTAAACAGTAACCACTAACCAGTCTTCCTATTGTGGTTTACTAAAGCAGGGATTTTCTTTTGTTGCCTGTAAGAAAGAAAATCGGCATCATGACGTTTGAAAATACACGAACACTAACAGTTGGAACCTTTCTGATATTTAAAGGAGGTGTTCAAAAGACCTGTACTAACTTTTAATCATCTTTTAACTTTGTTTACATTTAATTCACTTATGTATAGAAAGTGTGTCATTTATTTATTATTTGTATCAGACAGTCCTTCTTACAAAACCAGTCCTAATTGCAGATGTGGTTTTTTAAAAGTTTATTCGAGGAAAGATGTCCTCCGCCGTTCTTTGGTTTAAGACAGGAAGCCTGACGAGACTGAGACAGGAAGTTAAAACGTATTTATTGTTGTCTATGCTTCATATTCAACATCTTTAACTCTATCTTTCTCTTTCCCGCTTCATCCTTTATTTTATGTTTTCGTTACGGTCACTTTCCATTTTTTTTACACCTCCCTCCATCTCTTCCTTTGCCTCCTTTTCCTTTACAACACCACCTCCCTCCCTCCTCTCTGCATGTCTTCCCTCTCTCTCTCTCTCTCGTCAGGCTTGACCAAAGATGGGGACGGTAGCCCGAACGCCGAGTCTCTTGAAGAGGTTCTTGATATTTTAGCAGACGAGGGCTCTGATTGGATGTATGGCTTCTTCACCTTCCTTTATGACGTAGTGTCCTCGCCTGTAGAGCAGGGCGAGAAGGAGGAGAAAAAGGAGGAGAAGGAGAAAGAGGAGGAGGGTGGCACGACCTCCTCTGATGACGGGGAGGTCAAACAGGTCAAACTGGACCTTCAGAACCAATAGCAGGACAGGAAGCAGAGCCCACAGCCAATAGCAAGGATCTGTGGTCCCACTACCGACCAATCATAAGGAGGGTTGGGCGGGGGTTGTAGAGGCCATGATGGACCTGGTTTCAGCTGCAGGTCCAAACTGGGAAACAGTCCTTTTTAAAAGTACATTTAAGTTACCTGAAAACACTCGTTTTGGGTCAATAAAGCCGTTAATCAGCAGGAATAGTTTGCACCTAAAATTAATATGTAAAATACGTTTTCATTAATTTAATTTAATAACATTTCATTTTAAAAAGGACCTTCCTGCAAATATGTTATCGTAGCTTGGAAATGTTACATATTTTGGTTCGTGTGTATTCTCAGAATACAAATCTGAGAGATTTTAAAAATTAATGTTTAATTAATTAATGTTTTTTTATCTTCAATGTTGCTTCTTACAGTATAGGACTATACATTTGGATTTTTTTCCAATATTTTTGTGTACATTTTGCACTCAGTTTTAGGCTTTGTTTATTTGTATCTACTAAAATCACCTTAAGAGTCCTGGACATAAAATATTTTAAATTAATTTACTAAATAATTAGTAGTTTTGTCATAGTCACGTTATCTTCATGTGACGATGCAGTTGTAGGAAGGGACTGTTTTTAAATCAGTTTGTGTGAGGGTGGATACTCTTCACTCTGACATTTAAGATTGTAAAATTGGTTCTTTCATTAATTATTTAGTTTTATATGTTGTATTAGTTTCGTTATATTCAGGTCTTGGTACAGTTGCAGGCAGGCTGTGTTGAGGACATGTGCGGTATTTTTAAATTTGACATTCAAGAATGTAAAAATGTATTTAATTTCTATCCTAGCTTTATTTTATTATTTATTTATTACACAAAATATCTGCCGTGGAAGTCAGGGGCCAGAAAAAAGTAAAAAACAACATTCCTCCAAATATCATCTAGGACCGTAACTTGGCAATGACTGTTTGTTTTAAAAAATGTTTTCTGTGATAAGTCTGTTTGCACTAATATGCTTGAATTGTTGGCACTTTCTGATTTCCTTAACACCATTTTTATATTCACAATAATGTGATTACTCTCACCTCTGCTTTTTCTGACAATTTGTGTTGCTGTAAAATGGTTCAAACCTGAATACACTGATTTTCCCATTAAGCTAAGTTGTGTTGGTCAGGAATAAACAGGAAACAGTACCAGATTAAACTCTTCGTTAAGCCATATATTGACAGAAATGTAAGTGTAAACGAAGCTAGTGAAATCTGCAATAAAACAGAATAAAAATGTTTGTTTAAATAGCTTTTTGGGCAGGTGGGGGTTGATTCTTCTTGAATGGAGTTGATTTTACGAGGCAGCACACTATAATATACCGACATACTAGTTTACATTAACTTCCTCTGCTGTTTGTCCTGTGCAGATGAAAAGAAGTTAAAAGTTCCTTCTCCCAGGAAAGGTATCGTACGAAAAGTGTGTTTTTGTGAGTTTCCCAAACTAGTATTCTGCCAACAGTTGACTGATCTGTGTGCTTGTACATGTTGTAGAGGACAGGAAAGAGGGGAGGAAGAGGGGTAAAAGTAAAGGTACTGTCCACTTTGTTCCGTAAATGCATGACAGCTTGATCCCAAATAACTAGTTACCCACCTTTACTAAATCTGAGAAGTGTGCATGTCACTGCAGGCTTTAAAGGAGACAATCAATAGGCGTCAATTAAAAAACTTAAAATAACACAAGCTACATGCAAACAAACACGTGTCCACTCCTGCTTTATTTGCATTTGTCGTGTTGTTGTTCAGGTAAATTATTGGACTTGAAATTGTGTTTTCTTTATTAACATTTTTGTTTTATTGCTGTATGCCAATAAAACCGAAAACTTAAAGATGATTTATAATCTTCAGCTGTGTTATTGAAGCCAATAACCAAATAAATATTAACTGTGATACCTCAGGCAATATACAGTGTAATTTATTATTTAATTGACCTTATCTGGTGATGTGTTCAGATGGCTTTAATTAGGCATTTGCAGTTATACTTCTAAGAATATCTATCCTTCTCATATCTCTGTTGAAGTCAACATTGCTGGTATACATAAAATATTTAGCAAAATGTTATGTGTTTTTGCATTTCTTAGGTATTGGCTGTGTTTGAAATGGTATACTTACACACTATTCTTACTTAGTATGACATAACATTGACTCATAAATAATATATAAATTGAATGTACAAAAACGTAACTTTACCAGCAGACAATGCTTCAGTTTTTATGGTTGAATCTGTTTTGCCGTGGAGTGTGTTGTAGGTTTCAAAGCAGTCGAAAATATCTTGAATATTTAATGAATTTTGCAACCCTAGTTTTGGTCAACTTTGCCTGGTGTGATGATTTTGATATTGTTTTTAGCTTTGGTAGCAAACATTGTGTGTGTATTGTTCTAGAAGAGAAGACTTTAGAAGACACTGATCCAGAGATTAAACTCCCAAAAGGTAGATCTATCCCTCTGAATTATTTTTTGTGATTTAGTTTAATCTGTTGGTTTTAGTTTCACTTATTTATTAACGGTTAAAAGCAGACAACAATTTCCTTTTTGTCATTTTTTTTTAAAAATAATTGGATATTTTGGTATCTAGCTGAAGCAGAGAAGAAAGATGCTCGAGAAAACACAACCAGAGGTACGAAAATCTGCACGTTTGATATTTTCAAGCACGGCTTTGATTTAACAACTGATTGACCAAAAGGATGTTGTTTGTGTGTGACCTTTTTTTGGAATAACAGCCTTGCAGACCCACAAAAATTACATTTGATCAAACACTAAGAACTTGAGGTGGGCGATAACTCAATAAAATATATCGACTTAATATCATTTTAGCATAAATGTAATGACCTAAAGTATATGGATTTGTTTTGGCTTTTATGTAGCTGCATACAAAAATAGGGATATCCATCTGATATATATGATGCACACAAAGTTTCTTGTACACTAATAGACTTTGCTTTTAAGTGGACTTTAACAGTACAGTACCTGCATGTACTGTGTGATTATTTCAAATCCTTTCCTTGATAGTTCTGCATGATTTGGAAAATAACTAATCGCGTTATTTTGACTGATATTGCATTTGCCAAATGAAGTTTGTAGGCCGGTGCAGCTCCACAATAGAGTGGTGAAGTCCCTCCCCTTCCGGTGGACCTCCATGAGACCTTATTTCGGAAAAATTATGTATTGAAGCCAATGGCGAGAGAAAGATTATCTTTCGATCCCGTTTGAATTGTGCCACGAATTACACATATGATGTTTGTCAATTTAAAAGATAATTTTGCAAGTCAAAAAAATTAAAATGTGTCGTAAAACTGTGAAGTAACACATTTTTTGTGTGAAATGCTCAATGAACTACATCTCTGGTCCCGCACAACAACACACGTCACCAAGATGGCCGCCACTACTGTCTTGCCAAAAAAGGACATGTCTACCCTCACTATCACCACAATGAAACACGTCCAGAAGAATGTCATGCAAAGCTGCCTGCCAGCCTTCCTTCGATTCTCTCTGAACTGCTGATCTTTTTAATGTTTAATGTCAACTATTTGTGCAGATAGCATGAAGTAGAAAAGATCGCCGATGCTAATGTAGCGTTAGCGTTAGCATTTCTCCCCCGGGCTTAAATGGTGTATTATAGAATGATTACACCGGTGTGACAGTACTCTTCAAAGGGTTCACGAAATATGACTATATACTACTCTTACTGTTTAACATTTTGGGTTTCTTAATGTTACTTCATGTTAAGGCTAATAAAAATGACAAGGCTAAGGCTGTAATGCTAACTAACGTGCTTGCTACTAGCTAGGTAGCTAACTTGATCCAGCCACTCCTGGTCCTTTCATCAGACGGGAAGCGAAAGAACGAGCAAGACCCATTGCTGGTATGATAACAACCTGGTACTAAGCACACAGGCATCTTGTTAAAGTTATCTTATCTTGGCTATCTCTATTTAGTGGAGGAAAACAATTGTGACATCACTTACTCTCTCACTCTGGGATTTGTAGTCTTTCTAGTTGCGTATTTTTCATAGTCTTATATTTCAACAGTTTTACGACAAACTGTGACTTTTTTGACATGGAAATTATTTTTTAAGATTGACAAACATCATATGTAATTCATGGCACAATTCAAACGGGATCGAAAGACACGTTTTCTCTCTCCATTGACTTCAATACATAATTTTTCCGAAATAAGGTCCCATGGACCGGAAGTAGATGGGCAGTATCGCCACTCTATACCTCATTCAGTTATCTTCACATACTTGGCCTTTACCAAATTGTGCTTACTGCAAATTTGGATTTTGCACTATAGTCTAAATTTCGGTTTTGATAACATTTCGAATCATTGTGCCGCCCCTATTTTCTATAACACTTCCTAAGTTGCTTTGTGTGATCCCGCTAACAAGCCGATAAAAGGCGTGTTTGTGAGTGGTTTTCAAACTGCGGTTAAATCCAATAGCCCGGCCCATCAGAGGAGCCATGCTACGCTCTGCTCTGAAGGAAGAGCTAAGGATGATCCACGAGAAGATCGAGGCCAAAAGGATCGCCCGGATGGCAATGGCTGAGATCAAGGCCTTCCTTGCTGAGGAAGAAGAGGAACATGAGAAGGCCTGGGCGCTGAAGACGAAGACGCTGGAGGAAGCACAGAAGCACCTAATGGAGGTGAAGGAGAGGATGGAAAAAGAGAAGCAAAAAATTGAGAGATTGGCCAAAGAAGAGAGGGAACGACTAAATCAAGAGAGGGCAGAGATGGAAAATATGGAGAAAGAGCGCCTAGCTAGGGAACGAGAGAGGATGGAGAAGGAAAAAGCGGAGAGGGAACAACAGGAGAAAGTTAGAGTGGAAAGAGAGAGGGCTGAAAAGGAGAGGATGGAGAGGGAGCGAATCGCAAAAGAGAGAGAAAGAATAGCCAGAGAGAAGGAACAGTTAGAGAAGGAGAGACTTGAGAAGGAGAAGATCGCTAAAGAGAAAGCGGAAAAAGAAAGGCTGGAAAGGGAACGCATCGCTAAGGAAAGCGCTGAAAAAGAGAGGCTCGAGAGGGAAAGCCTCGTTAAAGAAAAAGAGAGACTGGAAAGGGAACGCATCGCTAGAGAAAAAGCAGAAAAAGAGAGACTGGAGAGGGAAAGTCTTGTTAAAGAAAAAGAAAGGATAGAAAGGGAACGCATCGCCACAGAACGAGCCGAAAAAGAGAGGCTGGAGAGGGAAAGCCTTGTTAAAGAAAAAGAAAGGATAGAAATGGAACGCATCGCCACAGAACGAGCCGAAAAAGA
>NW_011360119.1:0-4500 GCF_000735185.1 Notothenia coriiceps
GGGGGGGGGGGGACCTTTTCTTTGTGATGGGCCGTTGAACTGACCCAAATATCAGCTTCTAGCTTCAGGGTCCACAATCAAGACCCTGTTTCCACTGCAGGTCAGACCCAGCCTCATCACAGAGTCTGAGAACATCCCAAATGTTTTTAAAACATCCGGAAAAATATGTAATTAAAATCTGAAAAATACCCCGAACATATCTAGATTCTGTCTGAAAAATACCAGAATAAAAATGTAAATAAAGTTCAATAAATGTGTCTGCATTAAGTCTGAAAAAGAACCCAAAACAAATGTAAATAAAGTCTCCAAAATACCCTTAAAATGTGTTAATAAAGTAGAAAAGATACCGGAAAAATATGAAAATAAAACCTAAAAAACACCCCAAAAATATTTAGATACAGTCTGAAAAATAACACCCAAAGAAATGTGTAAATAAAGTCTAAATACACCCCAACAAGCGTGTGCATTAAGTCTGAAAAATAACCCCAAAAAGATGTAAACAAAGTCGGAAAAATCACCACATAAATATGTATTTTAAATCTTAAAAACACCCGAAAAACAATGTAAATAAAGTCTAAAAAAAAGGTGTGCATTAAGTCTGAAAGAAAGATAACCGAAAAATGTATGAAAAATATCATTATAAATGTAGGACTTTTACTTGTGGTGGAGTATTGTCACAGTGTGGTATAAGTACTACAGTTAATGATCTGAATACCTCTTGTGTTTTGAATCAGATATAAGTATGCTTCACGATATAGCAGAGTGTTGTTGGTGCGGATGAAGACATGAGAGCTGAATTGCACAGAGAGGATTAGAGCTGCTGTGGAAAGATGTATTTGATGACTCTATTGTGCAAACTTCATAATAGTGATGCAGTTTAAAGTGGACTGGAAGTGTGGATCTTCAGAGAACCGGAAGTCCTGCAGCTCGACCTGGATGCTATGAGTCTCTTTTTGGGTGGAGAAACGAGAAACCGTCCCGTTCCTCCTCCTCCCTAACGCCAGCGCTTTGCCCAGTCATGCCCTTTTCGGGAGGAGTACCAGCAGTCACGTGTGTTGGTGACTGCCCGTAACACGCCCTGTGATTGGCCGAGCCGCTGAAGGCCCGTCCCCTCTGATTGGTCTCCTCTGCGTGACGTCATGGCGATCAGCTGTTGAAGCTCCACAACAACAACAAAAGAAGGAGCAGTCGGGAGGAAACGGACTGAAGGGGCACAACGAAAAAACGACACAAAACTCCCGACGCACAGCCCTAAAATTAACACTTTTTATATTGTATTTCTTCCGCGAAGAAACCTCAAGTTTGTATATTTATCGACAGAAAGTCACGTCTACCTCATTTTAAGGATTTTAATCCGCCGTTTACAGTTGTCCTCGGCCGCAGGTGAGTCCTTTGTGTTGCTCTCGGCTCTCTGACGGCTCTCCTGCCTCCTGTCCTCCGCACACTCATCTTCTACACTCATGACAGCATTTATATCCCTACTTTGAGAACAAAAACACTTTTTAATACGGCTTTTATTTTACATTTCTGATGCGTTTTTGGTGGTTTTACGACAGCAGGACTTGGTGTTCTTTCTCTGGCCGACCTACAGGTGGGCATCTGTTGTTGGGACTGTTTCCTGATGTATTTAAGCAGATCATGGTTTAGCAGAGAGCTGGTGTAGAGTTACAGCCTCCTCCCATCTGACACCAACACAGGCTGCTGCTGCTGCGGCTGCGGCTCGGTATTGGAACACTTCTGCTTTTATTTGACCCAAAACACTGCTTTGTGAACCTCATCACCTCTGGAATTAATAGCCGATTAATCGATTAGTCGCTCCACATGAGAATGAATTGAAAACAATGTTGAGAATCGGTCGTTTATTGTGCAGAAAAGTCAAATAAGCTCTGTTTTAAGCTTTTTCTCAGTGAGGATTTGCTGCTTTTCTCCTGTCAGCTGTTGATGGTTCGGATGATCGGAGATGAGAAGTAGTGATTGACTTGATGTTTATTAAACCCTAAAAATCAATGTAATACTAAAATAAACAAGAGTTATTGTTATTGCTCTTTTCCGGCTACATAACCATTATTCACTATTTATAAAAATACTTTATTTAAGTACACTTTAGAGGTTGTACTTACTTGTATTTCCATTCTATGATACTGTGTACTTCTACTCCACTACATGTATTTAATCCCACTTTACAGATGTGGATGAATGATGTGAAATATAATCAAGTGTTAAATCAGACTTTAGTTCCACCTGGAGTAAATCCACCAGCTACCCTGCAGTATACAAAGTCATTCAAACTAGCTGCACCTTTACCAGCTTTGAGAACACTTTCATGATCAATCATTATAAAACATATCATATATATTATTCTGAAATGGACCAATCTGCACAATCACTACTTTTACTGTCGCTACTTTCACTAGATTTTGATGATCATATTTGTGTATTTTTACACAATAACAAGAGTATTCCTACACTCTGGTACTTCTACTTTTACTCAGGAGGTACAAGATCTGAGTCCTTCTCCCACCTCTGAGTATAAAACACACCAGCTGTCCTTTAATGATGAAGATAGATGATGCATCAGATATGTATTTATTATCCCTGAGGCTGCAGCAGATTATCAAACTGCTGTGACGCTGCTTCCTGTTTCCGGTCCGTGTTTCTGCTTTTGTTCTGCAGAACAGCAGTTTTTTTCTCTCTCGCTACGACATGTAATAAATATGAAAATAGAGAAATACGAGCCGTAAGGCGTTCCTTAAATGCATCACAGCCGCGAGTCCTTTGTTTGTTTCGAACGTAGGGTGCGTTCAGGTGCTAGTAGAATAAATTCGACATTTGGGCTTCGTGAAAATGCAGTTTGCATTTTAGAGAACAAAACGCCTCCTAGTGGTGATTTGTTCTAACAGCTAGCTTAAATGTCAAAGGAATAACCCATGATAGAAATCCTAACCCACTTACATGAATCACAACTATTTTAATACCACAGAGTTTCTGGAGTGGTGATCCTAATATTCAAGGGTATGGTCTATCGGTCCATTACAAAAATAAAAGGATAAAACGGCAACAAAGAGATATACTTAGAAAGGCTCAGGGGAAATAACATCATAGAATACATTTATTTAAAAAAAGCCCATCTGGTAGAAGAGTATTTCTGTTTGACAAAAATACAAAACACAACTTTTAAAGATATCTTCTTGGACTTGAAGACAATATGAATGTTTCCACAATTCTCTGACATTTTATAGACAACCAATGAATCCAGAGAATAATTTAAATGGATGATGAAACTAATCATTATTTGCTTGCTTATATAAAACACCTCCTGAGATTAAGATGACATCGCTTGTTATGCTAATTTCTGTCTTCTAAATTACCATCTAAATTCATGCTCAAACACTGTCACTCAGTCACACAGAGGCATTATAGAGGGTTTTTAGCCCTGAGTAATGTCTGCAGGGTCGCCTCAGAGGGAGAACACAGAGCACAAAAGGACACATCGCAGCGTTGGCTTTACTCCAGATGTATTGTTGCCAAAAGGAGCCTCCTCCTCCTTTTATACAGCAGCTGCAGACTCCTTCTGCCTCCTCTCTCGCTGCTGGACCCAGAAAGGCTGCTGCACACCTCTCTTTAGTTACTGCTGAATGAAGCACCATCAGAAAATAGAGAAACTGCAGCTGCCGAGTTTATTCTGAACCCTTTTTACATCGGCTATCTACGGAGGCCGAGAGGTTCAAGCGCTGATATAAGAGGAAATGCTTATTTATTTTGTATTAATTCTCATTATCATTTTAAAAAAAAAGATTGAATAACTAAGGTATGTGGATCGGTACCAAACAAATATGTGTTAAGTCTTTAAAAAATGATTTGTAGGCCGGGATATCTCTAATCTAGCACTGAAGTCCAGATTCTGATTCAAAGTAGAGACACTACATACTGATATACACCTGAACATCAGCAGGAGAGGACTCTTTAAAGTAGAGACACTACATACTGATATACACCTGAACATCAGCAGGAGAGGACTCTTTAAAGTAGAGACACTACATACTGATATACACCTGAACATCAGCAGGAGAGGACTCTTTAAAGTAGAGACACTACATACTGATATACACCTGGACATCAGCAGGAGAGGACTCTTTAAAGTAGAGACACTACATACTGATATACACCGGAACATCAGCAGGAGAGACTAAAGTAGAGACACTACATACTGATATACACCTGAACATCAGCAGGAGAGGACTCTTTAAAGTAGAGACACTACATACTGATATACACCTGAACATCAGCAGGAGAGGACTCTTTAAAGTAGAGACACTACATACTGATATACACCTGAACATCAGCAGGAGAGGACTCTTTAAAGTAGAGACACTACATACTGATATACACCTGAACATCAGCAGGAGAGGACTCTTTAAAGTAGAGACACTACATTCTTTAAAGTAGAGACACTACATACTGATATACACCTGAACATCAGCAGGAGAGGACTCTTTAAAG
>NW_011360120.1:0-3457 GCF_000735185.1 Notothenia coriiceps
AATAAATACTGCCATTTCGAAACGCTACTGTTTTAGAGAACGTTTCTTTAACTTTACGGTTAGTTTGGAGTCTGTGATGCTTATGAAATATATCGTACTCAAATGCCTTTCGACTCCAGACGTCTTTAGACCTTTGTAAACCGTTGTTCGGTTGTAGTTGATCACAGCTGATAAACCATCCAATAATTATTGAAAAGAACACACAAACTTGCAGATATAAGTGATGCCGCTTTGATCAATGACCCACGTACAGAAGAACGCTGAGGTGTTTACTGTCAATGATCTAATTTCAGTGAATTCACATACGCATCTGTCACAAATACAACAGAAAACTCGCTCAGCCGCAGCGAAAATATACACCAGGTACTGCTGAGTTGCATATTTCAAACACTTTCCAGAACATACAACTCAATCCCTTGTATATTGAAGCGTGTGCTTTCCTCCAGCAATACGATTGAATGGGGAGCTGGCACGGAGACGAATAAATGAGGGATTAAGTCACCCCAATCCTGATGGACTGAAGGGGGTTTGTGAGCAAAGCTCTGAAGGAGTGAGTCTCTAAGCTCTTAATCCACTCCAGTCTTCAAGCTGAAGCTGATGTTCTGACTCGACTGACACACTGCGCACAAACATCCTCCACACACACAACATGTATTTGTAGAGAGGCGTGTCTTCTTCTCTTTCTCACAGACTTCTACCTTCGCTGTGTGTTCGAGTGGTAACCGGCAACACATGTACGCACAGAGGATGACGTCAGATAAAACAACACGCCTTCTGCTGGCCCCTGCACATATGAGAGTGATTAGACAGTGTGTGTGTGTGTGTGTGTGTGTGTGTGTGTGTGTGTGTGTGTGTGTGTGTGTGTGTGTGTGTGTGTGTGTGTGTGTGTGTGTGTGTGTGTGTGTGTGTGCCCATGTATTGGCAGTGCAGCAGGTGTTCATGGCCACAGTCAGTGTGTGTCTTTCACAGTTTGCTGGTGAGGACGCTGACATTGTCATGCACCGAACCACACGTCAAGGTCAGTACATATACACTCTTTTCACTCTGTTTTTATAGATAACATCTAACATCTAACAAATAAGGCTAATGTGATTTTTTCCCTGCCATTTCTGATACTATATTAAATAGACAGAAGACATACTCTTTAAAAGAACAAGAGAAACCTCTACGCAGATCATGAATTTGACATATTTTGCTCAGTTTATTACTTTCTAATGTTTCCAACTGTATATTTATTCTGCCCATTCATCAGAGGGACCCGAAAAGGTCAAATATGAGGAAATCCCTTTAGATCAGCTGATGCTAAGCTCAAAATGGTGCCTTAAGAGACGGAGAATATCATTATGTTGATACGTTCTTCACTCTGATTCAAAAAACAACAACTCTAACCACCAGCTTCTCCTAAACGGTTCAAGCCGCCCCACCTGCTTCACACTTCAACACAAAGCTTCATGCAGCCTTCACGTTTAAGAGGTCGCCTTCATATGCCGGTTTTTAATTCATCCTACCCACTGACGAACACTTGAGTCCTTTGATTTCCCCCCTGTTTTTATTCCGTGTTTCATTTTCACTTGTCTTCCACCGTCCTTCATGCCGATTCAACGCCAGGTGCAAGCGCTGTTATTCTCTGCTGCACAGAAAGATCTGCTGAGAAACTCACACCGAGACACAGACACCCAAATGAAATCAAACCGAGCGTCCCTTCTGGGTCAGTGTCCCGGCTCCATACTGCCATACTGCCGCCGTGCCACTGACGGACTTCTGGCACCGAGTGGCAGCGCCGCGGACACAAAATCCCTCTCAAGGAGCAGATGCTTGCTTCCTCTTGACATATGCCCCTGAGAAGGAGCGGGGTGGATGGGAAATGGAGGGGAAGGCAGGGGATATTAGAAGCAGGGAGGAAGAGGAGGGGGGGTGTTCATCTGAAGGAGCAATGAGATGAGGAATCTGCAGAAGATGCCTGGGTTATTTACACAAATATGCCTCTTTAGATAATTGCTGCATATTAAAAATAATGCCATGGTGAAGCATTACTTGGAAAAGTTACTTGTTGCTGATTTAAAGGAGAAAGGAATCGACATGCGATGAAGGGTGGTGATCTGTGTTCAGGGTTTTCTCTCTTTTTCTTAAGGCTTCTCTTTTCCCTCCATTACTCACCCTTAACTCTTCCCCTGTTTGTCATTCACGTTGTGCAGATA
Organism: Notothenia coriiceps; assembly: GCF_000735185.1. Classification (NCBI taxonomy): domain Eukaryota; kingdom Metazoa; phylum Chordata; class Actinopteri; order Perciformes; family Nototheniidae; genus Notothenia; species Notothenia coriiceps. The sequence goes on from NW_011360120.1 coordinate 2,199, forward strand.
AACCCACAGAATACTGTATATGTATACAAGCATTACACACAAAAAGCACTTCCCCAAACCAATACTGTTGCAAGGTGAAATCTTTTCATTAAAGCGAACAAACAAGCAGGTAACACACACACACACACACACACACACACACACACACACACACACACACACACACACACACACACACACACACACACACACACACACTTGGAACGCAACGTAAACAGCAAGTCTTTCATTAATACACACAAGAATTTAATTAACGGCTATTGATAAGCTTCGTCTGTCTTAAGGACATGTTTGTTTGTGAATATGGACGCGTGTGTGGGTGCGTGCCTACGTATCTTAAGGACGCGCTCGTTATGCAGTCATTATACGCTGATCTTCTTGATTTGTCAAGCGTGAAGAGAAGCACACACACACACACACAATCACACACACAATCACACACACACACACACACACACTGATACAGTGTAAAATATGAGCGCGGTGTGTTGACGGATTAGATGGGAGTTTTTAATCATCTTAATTAAGCCTAATTGTTATTTGTTGAATACGTGGCATTTATGAAGTTCACATGAATACAAAAGCATATTGAGAGTACTAATTAAAACCCAAGAACTGTGTTTCATTACAAGAATCTGTTAAGAAGCGAGAGACGTTCGAGAGATGGTTATGATTACTAAAATGATGGTTCCTTGTTGCCAAAAGCATTACAATAGGACACTTTCTATAAATGGTGTAATCGCAGCCCTGTTTCCTAACACTGTGACTAGGAACCAATATCAACAAATGTAACAACGTTTGCTGTATTTCATTTCAACAACTAAAAAAGTCAATCGTTATCCACCTTCTTGTCATTTGTCTATGTTTTGTGAGGAGGTACATTAAAACTCTTCACCATTCACTCGTTTTATTTTCTCTTCTCTGCTAAACCAGTGTACGTTATCTCAGCTGCCAGGTCGCAACGCAAGGTTATCAACACGCAGGCAACAAACACGATCAACTTCAAACTAATGGCAGCCAAAGTAAAGACAGTGCAGTTGAATGGGTTGTTGCATTTAAAGATACAGTGTGTTCTGTTGAAGCTGTGTAGAATAGGCAGGGGAGTGGGTGATTTGAAACAACACTTTATAAGTAATGGGTAGGTCATCTTGTGTGCGTGTGTGTGTGTGTGTGTGTGTGTGTGTGTGTGTGTGTGTGTGTGTGTGTGTGTGTGTGTGTGTGTGTGTGTGTGTGTGTGTGTGTGTGTGTGAGTGTGTGTG
>NW_011360121.1:0-2866 GCF_000735185.1 Notothenia coriiceps
AGGAGAGGACTCTTTAAAGTAGAGACACTACATACTGATATACACCTGAACATCAGCAGGGAGAGGACTCTTTAAAGTAGAGACACTACATACTGATATACACCTGAACATCATACTGATATACACCTGACCATCAGCAGGAGAGGACTCTTTAAAAGTAAGACACTACATTACTGATATAACACCTGGAATATCAGTATGTAGTGTCTCTACTTTAAAGAGTCCTCTCCTGCTGATGTTCAGGTGTATATCAGTACGTAGTGTCTCTACTTTAAAGAGTCCTCTCCTGCTGATGTTCAGGTGTATATCAGTATGTAGTGTCTCNATCAGCAGGGAGAGGACTCTTTAAAGTAGAGACACTACATACTGATATACACCTGAACATCAGCAGGAGAGGACTCTTTAAAGTAGAGACACTACATACTGATATACACCTGAACATCAGCAGGAGAGGACTCTTTAAAGTAGAGACACTACATACTGATATACACCTGAACATCAGCAGGAGAGGACTCTTTAAAGTAGAGACACTACATACTGATATACACCTGAACATCAGCAGGAGAGGACTCTTTAAAGTAGAGACACTACATACTGATATACACCTGAACATCAGCAGGAGAGGACTCTTTAAAGTAGAGACACTACATACTGATATACACCTGAACATCAGCAGGAGAGGACTCTTTAAAGTAGAGACACTACATACTGATATACACCTGAACATCAGCAGGAGAGGACTCTTTAAAGTAGAGACACTACATACTGATATACACCTGAACATCAGCAGGAGAGGACTCTTTAAAGTAGAGACACTACATACTGATTTTAAACAATAATAATGGGACGCCCAGCTTCATATTTAATGTTTTGATGACACAGAAGATCCAACGGCTCCTTCTTTGTGCTTTTAAATCATCTGCATGGGAGATTAATAAAGTACTTGCAAAGAGGAAGTGGCTGACCACAGATCTGAGGACAGAGGAAGTGTGTTGGATGAAGTAATAATATTTGTTGTGGTGATAGAGCAGTAGGGGTTTCACAGATTTGAGCAACAGAGGACTTTTGATTCTGGCTCGGAGACAAACGATGATTAATAGTAGTCGAAGCATCAGGTGACTGGGGTGCTGGTTCTCAGAAATAAAAGACAAGAGGTCGGAAAACCAGAGGAGGAATCCCACCGGAGAGATCTGAGTCTGCAGAGTCCTAACTGTCTTTTGTTATTGTGATTATTATCTCATTAGGGCTGTCCTTCGAAGAACCCTGACACCTGATAATACACACACAAGTGTGTCGATGAGTGAGGAAGCAAGGGGAGAAACTAAGGAGCAAACCGATAGGGAAGGAGAGGAGGAAGCAAGAGAGGAAATAAAAGACTTCTTCCTGTGTGTTTTCTCACCGTCTCGTTGGTCCTGATGGGGTTCAGGAAGGAGGCGTTGTCTCCAGAGCCGATCTCTGATAGGACGAAGGGCAGGAAGCTGCTGTTCCTGTTCAGCTGAGCGTCCATGAAGTACTCAAAGTTGAACAGGTGGGCGATGATGTGCACGGCTGCAGGAGGAGAGAGACTTTAGACAGACTGAATGTACCCCAGGTTCAGTGATCCAGGTCTCATGGGACTGAGGAGCTGCTGGGGGCGTGTTTTAGATTTAAAGGGTTAATATAGAGGGCCTTTCCCCCCTGAACAAGAGCCACAGATCCTAAAAGACCTCTTTCTAGTTGCTGGCTTTTCAGTTATGTCTATTTGGTGATTTGGCGTCTCTTTGGTAGTTATAGATCTCAGTGTGTGTCTCTTAGGGGCTGTTTGCCGTCTCTATGTGACTCTCTAGTGTGTGTGTTTCAGATTCCCAGTACTGATATATTACCCGTGTGGAAGGCGATCATGTAAGCCACCATTTTGTGGAAGGTGATGTTTCGATCCAGCTGTCGAGCTGCGGTGCGGCTGCAGCACTGAGAACAAACACACAGAAAAACAATATTAAAAGGATAACGACACGTGCTGCACATTGGATTTATTTATCTAGATGCTTGTTTACCTGGATGGTTCCTCTCAGGAAGGACAGCAGGTTCCTGCACACCGGCAGCAGGATGAGCATGCAGTTAAAGTTCAGACAGGCAGCTGGAGCACGAGCCCACGAGAGAGCATGCTGAGGGGAAACATGTAATCAGATTACTTTACACAGAGAGGGCAAAGTACACACATCCTTTACTCAAGTGGAAGTACACATACTCGTGTTTAAACATACTCTGGTAAAAGTAGAAGTACTGACTCTTTACTCAAGTCAAAGTAAAGAGGCTTTGAAATGTACTTCAGTAAAAAGTACCCATAACTAGTAGCTGTTTTAAAGAGTACCTGACCTCCCTTTATATTAATAGAACAATAATGTAATTGTTAGCTAATGAATGTTTCCATGCTGAACAACGGCAACATGACAACGTTTCCATTGGTCCCTCTTCTTTAGAGAAGACCAGAAAATGATGGATACACGGATCGTGTTCAAATCAATAGGCACGCAATGACTCTAAATAATAATGATCACGCCACCAAACACACATTCAGACTAAAGGAACCAGCCTGTTTGGAAAATGAGAGAAGTAGAAAGTACAGGTATTTGAGTTCAACATGTAAGAAGTAGAAAGTACAGGTATTTGTGTTCAACATGTAAGAAGTAGAAAGTACAGGTATTTGGGTTCAACATGTAAGAAGTAGAAAGTACAGGTATTTGAGTTCAACATGTAAGAAGTAGAAAGTACAGGTATTTGGTTCAACATGTAAGAAGTAGAAAGTACAGGTATTTGAGTTCAACATGTTAGAAGTCAAAATAAAAGTAGAGACACTACATACTGATATAAACCTGAACATCAGCAG
>NW_011360122.1:0-5326 GCF_000735185.1 Notothenia coriiceps
GCATGTACTTATGATTTTATGATTATTTAAAATGTATACATTTTTGTTTCATATGGGTGTAGTCTCTTTATTTCCCCCCTCAAAATGCACCAGATTGATGCATTTAAGTCCAACATTTAAAAAAAAATCTTACCGGGGGACCCCCCTATAAGATTTGAGGCCCGGCCCCACTGTTCCCAAATAGATTTGCAAATGTTTGTAAATAGTAACCCATCTCCATATGTTTCTTTTTGGGTAGTAGATTTAAACTAGAGGGCTATCACTTTGTGCAGCAACGCTATTGACAAATAAATCCAGCAAAATGGCACAAAAAACTGGTAGTGGCCTCAGGGACGAGGAGTCATTTAACCAGCCAGTAGGAGTCAAGCTTTATTTTCTTTTATATCCATAAAGAAAAAGTAAATCTGTTTACAGTTGTTTCATTATGGATGTTGAGAGGTATCCATATATCTCTTCATTTTGCTCTCAAAGTGCACCAGATTGATGCATCTAACTTCAATATTTTAAAAAAAATGTTCCCGGGGGAGCATTCCCCCGGACCCCCCTAGACTAGAGGGTGTCAGGTCCACTCCCCACTTATAAAAATAGCACTTTACCACTGCACCCCCTCTAATCTCAGATGCACCCTGAGTCATTTTGTTTAAGTACAGTGAGCCTTTCTAAAATATACAGTAAAGAGACAAACCCACCAGCATTATAGGATATACTATGACTTTGTGCCAAATACTTGTTGCTGATTTAGAGTACTGGCACCTTTTTTATTCCAATTCAAGCAAGTCCAATGAATTATTAGTGACTGTAGTTCCATGTATGAATTATGTAACCCAGTGTATTAATAGGTGGTCACCACAATGCATACTTTTACTTTTGTTACTTTAAGTATGTTTTGATGCTAATACTTTGGTACTTTTACTTGCGTAACGTATTGAACGCTGGACTTTTACATGTAACAGAATATCCCTACATTGTGGTACTTCTACTTTTACGAAGTATTTTTCTACAGCATCTGAATACTTCTTCCACCTCTGAGTATAACAAGGGGACACAATATGCAACGGGACAAGCGCATGCGCAGTAGAACCTCCTCGGTATTTCGGGGTAATGGCTGCTAGTTGAGATGAGCGGATCGGCCGCATTCTTTGAGTGCGAGGCTCTTCCATCAAGAGGACCGTTAACTCGGGCGTCGCCGAGTTAAAATGGTCGATATCCGACCTGAAAAGTATCCCGAAACAGTTGTACATATTGCAAACATCGTCCTACAGAATGTAAGCTCTCTTTTTTTCTCATGAGTCTTGGCTTGTCGCCATAGCTAGCTCAGGATTTAGCAGTCTGCTTGCTAGCTATGCTACAGTAGGACTTAACGCTAGTGGCAAAGAGGGAAACTGTTTGTGCTAATCGCTAGACAAGGAAGATAAGAATTATATCTTTGATATGGATCCCTGTATCTAAGTAGTGGAGTTAGAACCAAGTTAACTTGTTAGTTATGTTTTTATTTCCTGTTTAGTTGACGGGAGCTTGGTTGTTGACAGTAGCTAAGATGCAGAGATGCTAGGTGGCTACGTTAGCTTAAATTGTTGGCACTGTGCTCGATGCAGCTCATCATCCCTACACAGCACGTACGCTGATATATTAACAACTTCACAACTGGACAAACATAACCTTACTTTGCGTTTCAGTCACATATTAAACTGCAACCGGTCCCTGGTTCGCAAATAGTTGCAGTCTTTACGGGCTAGCTAAGATATTATTTTTTTCCGTCGAGACGAAGGGGTTACTAAAGTTCATTGCGTATCACAAACGATGCAGCACTCACTCATCCATAACGTGTGTAGTGGCGATGCCTCATAAGGCTTATGAGACATCGAGCGAGCATGAATATAAATACACCATACCATGCCCTGTAGCTGATAATGGATTACGAAAGATGAAAATAGTGTGCTAGACGTTGCGTTATATAAACTTGGATTCTGCGAAGTGATCTCTCTCTGGCCAGTGATAGTCGTGGTGATTTCAGAGTTATGTAAGTTTCTAGAGTTTAGTCCTGGGATGCAGGAATATGAAGGGATTGGTAGTCTATAACTACAAGTGGACCCGGGCATTATAAAGTTATTAGATATGTGTATTTTAAGTGCAACACCAGAAGCTTGAGGTGGAATGATCAAACCTTATTCTGCTGTGAGCATTATTAAACTCAAGTGTGAAAAGGCAGCTTGTTTTAATTAACTTGCAATTTCAATTTGGGTTGAGCTAGTGCTTCAAGCTACCTTCATAGGAAAAGAGGCATTGAATCAAATAAGTGTGCCATCATCAAAGTAAATATACAACTTTAAAAACTACAATAAGATGTGCAAAATGAATGCATAATTGTATTTTACAACTAACTAAACATGTGTTTCCAGCAATGCACTTACTCAGATACAGTAACCCACATTGCACTAGACAGAGTTGTAAAATAGAAAATGAATATGCTACTATTTGTATGCTGTAAATATAAACAGAACAGTGTGTGAAAAACTGACTAAGCATATTTTATATGAGAACAAGCAGATTTGACCAGTGTGCCTAATTTATCAAGCCTGAGTTGCACCTGCATAGAAATAACTGAAAGTGTTCCCAGTTTATTTTCAGTTTCTTGTGCTCATGTTATGTTTTTCTGCTAACAAAGGCCTTGATTTCTTTCTTGAACGTAAATGTGATTGATTATTAACTGATAGATTTGACTATGCAAATCATAGATTTGGGTGAAGCAGTTGTTCACGTACCCATGTCTCATCTCAACAAGCCTTTATGTAATCTACTGTACTGCAAATATACTCACTTTGGGAGTTGAACAATATATCCATGGATTGTGTTTCCTACATTTAGCAGCGAGGGGCATAACACGCATGAGCAGGGTAGGAGGGCAGTCAACAGAGATATGCCGTGTCAGACTAACTCGTAATACCAAGTCCAAAAGGAAAAGGGACATATCTGACATTAATAGATTGTTTATTGTTTTAAAACAGTTGCTAGATGTTTTAACAAGTAGTTCTGTTGGTGATCTAAATGATGGAACATTATTTATGAAGACTCAAATGCAAGTTATAGTGAATTAAATGCAAGTAAAACAGCCTCTTTAGTTTTGCTCATTATAAATGAACATTTATCGAGTGTCAGATGTATACAATAGTGTTATTTTTCAGTGACTATCTCACTAGGCCAATTCAATGTTATGCATAATGATTGATGTATTGGTGAGAATAAAACACTACCCACCTGCCAAATGCAGAAAGCCATTGGCTGTTGTAGGGTAGGTTTATACTAGGGATGGGAATTTGAAAGCAAATGTATATTCGAATATTCGACCCCCCAAAAAACGGTTAACCGATTAACCGAAATGTACATATCCTATAAAAATTTAAAAAAAAAAGATTTAATTTTGAAAGATAAATAAATACATGTTCAAATAACTATAGAAACCAAGTCGAATTTGTCAAATGTATTGAACTGGTGATCACAGTTTGAACAGTTGACAGCTATAGGCCTACAGCTTTCATGCTTAAAACATAACTTGGTTTTTAAATGAAAGAGGGATCATACACGAACAACATAGCGGGTTAGGATAGCGTAACCCTATTACAACAGAGATCAACAACCTATAACAGGGCCTATGCACACAATGCAGCTATTCAATACTCATTCTTGTTTAAGAATATGAGCATGTCTACATGCTCAGGGGAGAGGTGGGTGCGGAGGCGATTAGAAGACCCTCTCAGCTGGAATTTGATGAGGTTTGAGTCTGAGTGATCTACGTGTAGGGAGGGGCAGCAGCCATATCATTAGCTAGAACTAGCTAGATATGATGGATTTGGACATAAACGCGAGTGAAGTATAACCGGACACCAGAGAGAAAGAGATCAGCACCTGCAGCTCTGCCCGCTGTGAGGGACCGGTGAGCGGAGCAAAACACACCTTTAGACCTGACACATTTAGCTATGGCAATGTCGTATACATTGAATTATTCCATTTGATAATATGTAATCAACTTAGGCACCCCTCTCAAAAAAAAAAAATTACAATAAAAATATTCATAACTCATATTCGAATACCTGAATAATTTCGAATATTCGATTCATCGTTTCCATCCCTAGTTTATACTACCAGCCACTTTTGGGTCTTACATTTCTTAGCAGTTAGTTTGTTTTACATTCACTTCACAGTTGCTTGTAGATAATTAAACAAATTGTGTCATCTCTCCTGCATCCTATTGCACTTCCGTTATCTGTCTCTCTCTACCTTCCTCTGACCTCTCTCTCACTTCCACCCCAGGTCTTGTTCACTGAGGGCTGGCTTTCATCTTTTTGCTCTCAACATCAGTAACTGCTTCCTGACTGCATCCTGTTGTTTATTTTTTTGTGCATTGTCTCTCTTTCTCTGCAGCGCACCCACTCTTTACATCCCGTCTTGTTGGTCAGTTCTGCCTGCTGATCAGAGGTTAAGCTGAGGCCATGGCAGTGAAGGACCGCGTAGAGTCGGTGCTCAATGTGGGTCTGCGTGTTCCCAGCATCATGCTGCTGGATGTCCTGTACCGCTGGGATGTCAGCTCCTTCTTCCAGAAGATCCAGCGCTCCAGCCTCTCCAACAACCCCCTGTTCCAGTACAAATACCTGGCCCTCTACCTGCACTACGTAGGTCAGTGTTGACCACAAACACACACATGACACAAAGCCTGTTCCAATTCAATTCCCCTGTATTAACATTTCTCAGAGGATTAGTGTAAAGCAACGCATTACACAAATGCTTTGCGCTCTTTGCACTCAAAAGCATTTTACACTTGCATAATGAGCTGTATCATGTCAATGTTATCAGTTAAGTTATGGCTTGTGGAAGCTGTTTTGGTATGGGAATATTTGACTGGACTATCAGCATTTGTTCCGCTGGCTTTTTCCATAGGTCAACGGTCACAATGTTATCTGTAATGGTTGGATTTGCATTAGGGCTGCTCGATTATGGCAAAAATCATAATCTCGATTATTTGGGTCCATAATTGATATCACGATTATTAAAAAACAATTACTTTGAAAACATCCATTTTATAGAGAGAAAAAAAATGGAACAGTTGATTACCCTGAACTTTAAGTATAATTCAACTGAAAAACCAACAATAAAAAATAAAAAAGATAATCGTTTTATTTCGATTATGTTGTTTTCATAATCGTTGCAAGCCAAAATCGTAATTGCGATTATTAAAATACGATTAATTGAGCAACCCTAATTTGCATGGTTCCTTTTCTTTCCTTTCTAAGTCAGCCTTCTGTACCTAAACCGTATCAGTTAGAGGATGCTC
>NW_011360123.1:0-4755 GCF_000735185.1 Notothenia coriiceps
TAGTCAAGGGCTGCTGGATACAGTGTGCGTGTGTGTGTGTGTGTGTGTGTGTGTGTGTGTGTGTGTGTGTGTGTGTGTGTGTGTGTGTGTGTGTGGCTCCTGCTCGCTCTCACATGTGTAACAACACGCTAGGTGTCCGTCTTTCACTTAAAAATCTTAACCTCCACATTTGTTCTTTATTTCTTTATTCTAAAAATAAATGTAGCCTATAGCCTACAGTGTTGAAATGATTTGTTGTATATATATTTGTCATAAACTACATTGTAAGAGCATTTCTGACGTAGGCCTATATGGCGCATGTGCCTTTGTGGGTCCATTATTATTAGCCTATTTATTTATTTGTATTCTAATTATTGTTATTCTTCACAAATGTAACACAAATATATATTCCGTTATTTTGCGGATCTCATTCAGATTCGAAATCGAATTGAAAATCGAAAATAAAGATGGGCAAATAAATGTTAAGTGCGCATATATCATGGCACCCCTAAAACGGTGTTCTGTAGAGTCAAACGGTCTTATTGCTCCTTCATGGATCACTAGCAGCACGCGGCTCAGGTCCAGCGCATCGCCGCGGTGCAACATGTCCCTCCACCATACTGTATGATGCAGCAGAGAGAGAGAGATCCTGCCTGTCTGAAGTCACCTCACTTTATCACTGCTCCTCTACAGCTGCCCTCCTCAGCGGGAAACACTCTCCGAGGCCACTTCCCTCCAAAAATGTAAAACCTGGGAATAAACGAATGTAAACATCATCACACATTTCTGCGGACAGATAGTCCACAGCAGCACACTTGAGGATATGCACAAAATAACTTATGCAAGCCAGAAAATTGAAATGCAAAAATATAGATTTCAGATAAACACTTCTGCCTCTCAAAACTCCATTGCAAATTGTTAATATGTTATTATTATTATTATTATATTCAATGTAATTGCATTTCCATTTAGATACATGGAACAATCTAAAAATACAAAAAAGTTCATGATATTAATGATATAATGACAGCAGGTTTTTTTACTTAGGTACATGCATTCCAACATCATTTGCTAATTGGTTGCTCATCTTTTTCATATAATCTTGTGTTTCCATCCACTTTACCATCACTGCTGAGGCCGGGTCACTCTCAGTTAGCCGCCTGGATACAGAGGATAAAAAACGTCCCTTTGTTATCTGGGAAATCTGTCTGTTGGCTAAATCCAGAGCAAGTTCAGAAACTCAGAAGATGTTTTCACACTGAAAACAGCATATGATAACTATGTTGAATCCTAGGTTTTACAGGCCTCACCTACCAGTGTGGGGCCTGCAGTCGAAGCCTCAAGCAACAAATAAAAAGGTAAAACCTTTTCATGGCTGGCAAAAAGGGACACATATTTTAAGATGCTAAATCCTGAAAAGGTGCAGCCAATGAAGGGCAGCCGCAGCCTCCTCCTGACACTCTCTCCTCACATCTGAGGCTATAATAGGCCCATCATTCCATTCTTTGCTTGTTATTTTCCTCCCGAGGATGGTCGGCTGTAGCAGCAGGGTGCCTACAGGCTTTTAAAAAACACTGCAGCAGCTGCCAGGAAAATGATTCCTGTGTGATGGCCAGCTTGGTCTAAGTGACACAAATGGCATATGAAATTGGGCTGTATGAAAAGTGTTGATAGCTTATTTGACACAGGATAAAAACTGTGAATGTCCTTTTATTAAAGTGCTGGTGCCCATTGTGGAGGTCCAAGAGAAGTCTTTGAGGGGTTCTGGAGGTCTTCACTGGGGCTTCGATGGGTCCCCAGGCTAAATAAAGAACAAATAACACACTGGTAGTTTTTGTTCTTAAGAAGGTTGAACAGAGAAGGGACGTTTGGCCCAAAACCTGAGCGGAAGTTTGGTGGTTTGAAATACTGTATATTGCACATTTCTGCTCCACACATTCTCTTGAAATCTGCACAGCTCTCCACGTTGAATATAGTATTTTTAATATTTTATTTTATTGTCCCCAGTTTCTTACATATTAATATTTTGTGTAAACTTTGAATTTAATTTTCTAAATAGTTTTTTTAATAGCTTTTATAATAGTACTGTCTCCCGCATCTTTCTTGAAAAACAAAACGTATTTTTTCTTTCTGTGTCTTTGTAACATTTATACCAAAGCAAATTCTTCATATGTGTAAACCTACTTGGTAATAAAACCGATTCTGGTTCTAATTCTGACAAATAAATGCCCAAATATTAAAAAGGCATGAAGGCATTCTCAATTTTATGAAAGAGATTTATTGGCTAGTATCTTTCTATAAAGGCCTGTGCTGGGGTGTAAAGGAACATTCTGCTCGGCTGTCACCTGTTGCCGCTCACAGTTCCTTCAGGCCTCAGAGACGACTGATCCCAGCACAGAGAATGTAATGGTGTCTGTTTGTGTCAACATGCACAGCTCATTCAAATGAATTCCTGTGTTAATTGTCAGAGCGGTGACGTTAAACAGCTTGCGTGGGGTCTCAGAAGGTCACATGAATAAAAGTAGCCTCCGGCCTAATTAGAGCATCCTTTTTCTTCAGTCTAAAAGCGGGGGGTGCATCCAGCTCTCCGCTTGGTTGCCACCTCTAATTGTGTGTAATTAAAACCCCCTAGTCATGTTTTCAAACTTGACCAGGTGTGGTTTCAATGGGAGCATGGGTCGGTCTGATTTCACACAGCGATCTGGAGAAGAGATGCTGCAGAGAGCTGAGAAACCTGTGTGTGTGTGTGTGTGTGTGTGTGTGTGTGTGTGTGTGTGTGTGTGTGTGTGTGTGTGTGTGTGTGTGTGTGTGTGAGAGATTTGTGTTTCTGGAGGCACAATAGTGTACACACTTATTTACTATACATTATCTAACTTTCTCACACTACCAGTGATGGTGTAGTAAATTAATTAGACTAAAGTGAGAGTACCTTTACTCTCCTTGTCCTCTTCATCAGTCCATGGTGTGTTCTCTGATCTTATTTCTATATTTCTGTTCTGTTACTCTTCATAAGTTAATAAAATGAGCTCTGTATATTTAGTTAAATCCAATGGATTTGCTAACAACTCTCTCACAAGTCCGTTTTCCAAGTCCATCCAACACAATGCATTTTCTTTCAGCAACAAACTGTCCAAATACTATAACACACAAGAGTCAAGTATTCTGATTCTATCAGGTGGCTCAGCCCTGATTGGAGTCACAGGCAGCTCTTTGTTTTGGCCTAAGAAGTGGCCCACCTGCAAGTGAACCCTTTCCCAGCATGCTTAGCAGGATGATTTCACCAAGACAGTCAGCATTTGTTCCGTAGTCGTGGTTTACAAAAAGACGAGCCAAGTGCAACGGCACTGTACAGATATCTGAGGGACACTTTCTTACTGCAACCTTATTTTTACACAGTGAAAAACCTGAACAACGGTCATTTGAAAAATATTATAATATATTGTCATTGGTTACATAAAAGCCATTATTTATGAGTGCAAATAAAAAGGGATTTAACATCTGGTAAATTTATTATTTGTATTGCATTTGTATTTTATTGCAGCCAATGTTGCTAAATAAACTTTTATTATCCAGCAAAAATATATCACTCCCAACATTTAGATCTAAACTCTCCTCTGATCCGTACCTCACATTCTGCACTATCTGTAAAGACTCAAAATAAATGTTATTCTACATATTTTTGTTATTATAGTTTTTCTAAAAAACATATTGTTATTTTTGCATCCTTTATATTCAGTACTTTGCCAGCATTCACATGTTTTCCTAATATATTTATAATAAGAACCTTATTCAACGTAAACCTGTTATAAGTAAATAAAGCTTCTTGGCAATACGCTCTTACTCTGGTTAGTATTTCTTAAAGATGTTAATGCAGATTGCAGTTCTGTCTATATTACTGCTTTCTACTGTTTCAGTGGGAGAAGGAAAGCTAATTCAAGCCGTGATCTAATGCTTCCTTCATGAAGTCTGCAGGCTCTCTGCCTCAGTTTCTACACTTGTACTCCCCTCTAGTGATGCATGCTGGGTACTGCAGATACATGTCCATCAACAGATGCTTAATACAGGGCATCATCTGCAAACAAGTGTAACGTAAGAGAGTAGATTTGATTATTAATCATTAGGTTTAAAAGCATTACAAATATTAAGCATGCATCTACCACCATGCTATTACAAGGGAACATATACTGACCTGTAATAATAAGTAGCATTTCCAGGTGGTGGTCACCATAAAGCAAAGCGCTACACACACAAATGTAAAGTCCTGAAATATAATCGTTACTACACCAATTAAGTATATCCACAGTTGGAGGTGTTCTTCACATCATATTTATATATGACAAAAACATAAAGACAGATGAAACAGACAATTAGCTTTTTATTAATGACTGTCATCAACCAAAGGTGGAAATTTTTTTCCTACACACAATAAATGAATACTAAATCCTTATGAAGCACTACATTTTAATCATAAAGGTTGCAACCTATATAGTATTTATATACAAATACATACTGCTCTGGAAAAATCAAGACACCACTCAAATTTGTTCTCAATCTCAATCTTTACATGTATGGCAGCCATTCCATTCGAGTGTGTGAGGAAGCGCACACACTCCCTCACTAACATGTTGGTCTTAACTATTTGTTTGTTAAGAAAGGTAGTACATGTTTTTTTCAGAGTTGTCTTTATTTCAGTTAAAGTTATAAAAACAGTTTACATAGACAAACTAATAAAATGCATCTAAATTAAGTTGTCAATCTGTAAAATACACAAGCACC
>NW_011360124.1:0-2196 GCF_000735185.1 Notothenia coriiceps
TTGCCAGTCTCCATGAACATATATATAACATTGAAAAATCTCCTCACCCTGTTGCTCGGCCCGTCAACTCTTGACAAATAAAAAATCTTCCTGAATCCTTCGTTCCCACGGGTAGCGAACCAGCGCGATGAGCTGCGCAGAGCCGGACACATTAGTGGACTCATCCAATTGAACCGCGAATTTAGACCCTCTCAGTCTTTCCAGCAGTTGTGATTTGATATCAGCAGACATGTCCTCAATTCGTCATCTGATGGTGTCATTTGACAGAGGTTCACTTCTCAATTTGGCAGCCGCATCTTTCCCCACCATCACCCCACACAGATCCACCGCAGCAGGGAGCAGCAGTTCCTCCGCTATTGTGTGGGGCTTTCGCGCCTTAGCAATCCTCTGCACTACCAGGTAAGAGGCGCGCTGCGCTTTAGCAGAAACAGACGTAACATTAACCATCCGTTGTTGTTGCTGGCGGTAGTCCTCGCCCTTCCTCTCAAAAAAAGCCCGGCCTTTTTTTACATAATCTGGATGCTTGGTCTCGAGGTGCCTCTTCAATTTGGCAGGCTTCATTGCCTCATTGGCAAGAGACCGCAGGCATATCAGACATTTCGGTTTCCCTTCCACTTCAATAAATCCATATTGGAGATACTCCTCATCGTATTTCCTTACTTTTGTTTTTTGTTTTTCATTTACTTCATTTCTAGCCGTAACCGGTCGTTTTAAAAATCTGTCCATCTTCGTAGTATGCTAGCCGTGTTATATCTCTATGATGATAGCAGCGGCACTCTCTGACTGACGTACCAGTTAATGTTGTTTCCACGGTAACGGGTGACGCGCTTGATTTTTAAATTTTATAGTTTTGTTAGATTAGAACGTAATCTATGAACTATTTTAGATTAAAAAAATATTATTTGTTGAACTATGAAGCCTTTTGTAAAAAAAAAAAAAATGACAAAAAATGATATCATGATAATTTAAATTAATGAATCTGAAAACTTTTAACGGACCCCCTGGCAGAGTGCCACGGACCCCCGGGGGGTCGCGGACCCCACTTTGAGAACCACTGCTCTACAGGAACAAGTGGTGTTACAAAATAGATAAGTCAGAGCTAGTTAGCATGCTAACTGCAGTGGATACCTCTGCAAAACAACACACAGACATCTTTGAAATACTTTCAACACTAACCTCTTCACATTCTGTTGTTAATGTTTATTTTTGTTTTAGGTTAATATTCTGGAAAAACAACACATTTTGCCTTTAAACAAGTCTCTTCAGAGGCTGCGCAAGGGCCCAGATTTGTAATGAACTGCAAATCCATCCAGACAAAAATGTGAGACAGTACAGTATGTGGTTGAATGTGGATCGGTGTACAAAAGCATCTGTTTGTTGTCAATTTCTAGGTCTGCTTTCAATGTGGCCTTATTGCAAGTGTAATGCCATAATCCTGATCCTGAGCTGCAGTGACTTGTCAACGTTAGCTAACATCTCGTTGTAAAACCTTTCAAAAGTAAAGAAAATCGGTTAACAAACAAAGAACTAACATTTTAATTTATTTTTCTGCAATACCAAACAAAAAGTGTAATCCGTTACAATTACTAATTACCTGTAAAAGCAAGTGCTGTTCAGTAACCTAACCTGAGAATAAAACATTTAATGTAATCTGATTACTTTCCTTTACTTTTGGATTACCTCAATATCAAATGCAAACAAATACAAGAGAAAATACATATCAATAATATGTTTTTACTTATGTGTATTATATAAGACAACAGATGTTTTTCATGTAAAGGCAATCCGAATAAATGTTTTCTTATGTAAGTGTAAAGGAATACCGTTACCGTATTTGTATCATGATTATGTAATCCCGTTACATGTAATCCATTACTCCCCAAACCTGGATATGATCGAATATCCAAACAATGACATAATCCTCCCTCCCAGTGGTTATTATTGGATGTTCAGTGCTCTCCACTAGGGGCCGCTGTGACACTGCTGCCTCCCTGTTATGAAACCTTTGTTCCTCTTTGTTTGACTGCAGCACTGCTGCAATGTAGACAGACAGGGGGTGGGGACCTTCTCCTCACTGCTCTGTGCACCCTCTCTGTGTGTGTGAGTGTGTGTGTGTGTGTGTGTGTGTGTGTGTGTGTGTGTGTGTGTGTGTGTGTGTGTGTGTGTGTGCGTGTGTGCGTGTGTGTGTGTGTGTGT
>NW_011360125.1:0-2958 GCF_000735185.1 Notothenia coriiceps
GACGAGTACGACGACGACGACGACTAGACGACACACACACACACACACACACACACACACACACACACACACACACACACACACACACACACACACACACACACACACACACACACACACACACACACACACACACACACACACACACACACACAACCTGGACACTTCTAGGTTACCCATCATTCTTCTTTCCTATCTAAACTGCTGTGTTACTTGCATCTTGTGCCATGGCAGAGGGTCATTGAGATTAAATGCTAACCTCAGACCTGCAGGTTGTTGATGAAGCCTGTCCATGCAGTTGGAGGTGGGGGCACATCCCCTCAGCCTGCCAACACATATATACGGCAGTGTAGTGTTGAGTCAGGGTCAGACCTGTCTGAGGTGCTGGACATAAGGGCTCCGCGAGATTAAGTGCTTAATTAAAACAGCGGCATTCTGGTTAAGAGGATTTAAATCAACATCTTCCATCTATTGATGCAATATGCTCTCACAGACTGTCTCTCTGACTCTGACCGTTTGCAGGAATCAGCAATACCACACATTTCCTTATGTATTTGCAGTTTCTTCAGAGAGGAAAACAGCTGAAACTACTTGAGTCAGAGATTGAGGGGACTCAGTTTTGAATAATGGGGATTTAGGTTGTATTGATTTCGCGCTGATTGAGAGGGCATATAGTGATTGGAAATGAGCATTTAGTTTAGCACAAAGTTTCCTGCAGGATCAGTCAGATGAGGTCATTGCATTTTGCAATTTTTATCAAACTGTTATGTAATGTAAAAAGCAAAATAAACATTGAGAGAGTTATGCTCCCTTCTTATTATTTAAAAATCGCAAACCCCCGACTTTGCTATGTCAGCCAGCTGTCATCATATAACTTCTCCTAAGCCCCCCGACCCCCCCTATAATTCTCTTGCTCGGTCAAGCAGTAAAGGACACCCGGACACCTCAGTCAATCTGGATGCACATACTTATGCGCGCGCACACACCATCCAAGGCCTGCAGAAAACACAGTACTTGATGACTCATGGTGGCACGTGTTATGAATGAAACATGTGTTGGGGGACACAGTCTCTGTCCGCCGCGGGGCATCTCTGTCCGTGAGTGCAGGGGGGAGAAATTTAAAATGCCCCAGAGATTACTTCAATTTTTCCCATTATAATTGTAATTGTCATCTGACGCCTTGATTGTCTGTTTTACTTTAATCTTAAAATAGAAATTGCTTCCCTGTGTGTCTGCCATTTAAATATCTGAATGTAAGATAGGGTCCAAAAAAGAACAAAAAAATATAAAGTTAATTCATTTTCGTCTTCTGACGAGAAGAATGTCAGTAGAATAATGTTGTGCCAATCAAGCTAAACTCCTGAAGAAACTTTGACCTGGCTAAAGAAGAACTAAGTGATCTCTAAATCATTACCGTAGGAATGGCCTGCTCTGATATTTGAAAACGGAATTGCAGTTTTATTGATTATAGATTATCAGAACATTTCAAAGGGGACACTGTCACATTGGATATTAACCTATGGATTAACTACAGCATCGTTTTTATCGTTTTAATGCCATTGAAGACCAGTTTAGACCAGACAAAACCAAGGTAAGCCATGTTAAGCGTTGTAGGCTACCTAGCGCCACATGTTTTGATGTACATTTTTGTTGATAACGTCGCAAGTTTGTATCTTTCAGTGGTGAGGTGGGCACCGTTAGATTCTGTGTCTTTACGATCATAAACGATGTGTTGGATGTGCAGCTAGGATAAGTAATAAGGGAGCTAGGAGTGATTTTCGGTGCAGTAATAGGTTAGCATTTTTCGCTCGGGGCTAATTCAGAGGCTCACTGTTAGCATTGTGTGTTTTTTTTTTTTTAAAACTAAAAAGATCAGTTAAATGAGTTTTTTACCGTTATATGGATATAAAATATTCATAGTTTATTAAATATTAAGGTTCCTTAGACGTTGTTTCCTGCAAATGATGCGATTTCGGCCCCGTTTGTGGGGCTTAAGAGGTTAACCACAACTATTATAAACGCTGTCATCGATATGATTGTTGGGTTTGTCTTCAGCCTTTAAAAATGTTTAGCCTAAACACAATGACATCTGTGAGAGAAACACTGCAATCAGAGTGAATCCAAATTGTGAATGACATTTTAATGTAATATTGTTTTATATTATTCACTTTAAGATTAACTGCCAGCACCACCATTTGGTAGAGCACATTTTGCGTCTTGATATCTTGTTGAAAAAAAAAAAAAAAGTTGAACTCCATCTGATTCAGCCAGCTCTACCCTTTGGTTGACATGTTATGCACAAAACAACCTATAGATGTCACTGTGGTTCAAACAGAATGCCCTTCAGCTAGCTTCAACTGAGAAAGTTGGCAATGCTAAAAATCACTGCTGAAGAAATCACTCTTTTTGGTCAACTTTTGTAAGGTAACAATATCATTTTTGACACATTTTAGTGGCAGGGCACTGACTGAACAGAATTAGATAACTTGATGCACAACATTTTTTTTAACAAGGGTGTAATTCTTTTTTTGAAAATATGCTCAACCAATCGGTCGAATTGGCCTTTTATGGTAAGCTAGCAATATTACTTTTCAGAGTTTCAGAGATGTTTTCCAATAAAATATGGTAAATAAATGGCTAGATTCATGGTAATATTACTAAATATAGTACTGCCTTATGAGTCTCAGAGTGAAAGAGTCATAATAATTTATATAGCTCCTTTCATGCATGGCATTCAGCCCAAAATTGCACACAGATGAGCAAGTTAGGCCAACACAGGATATAGACATTTGCCGTTAGGCCAGTGGTTTCCTGTTAGGCCAATTCAGCATATACAGTAAGATGAGCAAGTTTTTTTTTATTATGAAAAACACTTTACATTACTTTTTTCCATTTTTTTTTACAATTATAATTTATTATCTTTTATGAATATATCTGGTTGTATATATTGCTCATTTT
>NW_011360126.1:0-4151 GCF_000735185.1 Notothenia coriiceps
CATGCCTTCTGCTCTCTAGAGAGGAGGAGGAGAGAGTATAGCTGGCTGTGAACTGACTATTCTTTTTTTAATTCAGATTTTATTAGAAATTCAGACTTTTTGGGGGGAATTCTAACTTTTTTTCTTCGAATCCTAACTATTTTTTTGGTATTGTGAATTTTTCCGAATCGGACTTGTTGGAATAAAAAAAAAAAATCGGTTTTATAACTTTTTGTTTCGAATCATGACTTTTTGGGGTGAATTCTGGATGTTCCCCGAATTCTGACTTTTTCGTTTTTTTTTTTACTTTATTCGGAAGTCAGACTTTTTGGGGGGGATTCTGAATCTTTTTTTGGAATTCTGACTTTTTCCAAAATTCCTATTTTTGGAATTCTGAGAGCTTTTCGTTATTCTGACTTTATTCTTAGAATTCTTAGGATGATCACTTTTGGCAGTTCTCGATGCAAATTTCACATGCTGCCCTCAGAGAAGTGGAAGTTATGAAATGCTTCTCAGAGTCATTTAGGGGTTTTAGGACTCATTCCTGCACCACCATAAGGCAACGAGCATCAGTGGTACTACGTCACATCTTAGGGCACTTTGCATTTGTTTTTGCTTCGTGGTAACACAGGACAACACCAGATGGGGTTAACGTTGACAAGTTTGAGGACAGCCTGTGATAAAAGGCTTTGGCACTAAGAATAACAAAAGAACATTCTGCTTTCCAGAGGCACGCAGTGGTCTGGCAGCAAAGCAATAAAGACATTTCAGCCGGCCGTCAACTGGTCGTCAGGCGGGGATTATCACCGCGTTGATCTCTGGGCTCCATTATAGCCCCTGTAGGATCTCACAGTCTCACTCTCTCTGACCCGGTGATCCTCTCAACCCTGCCTGGGTTTACCTACACCTTATTTAGGCTCTTTCTTAGAAACATGCAAAGGGTTGGATACTGACAACAATGTTTTGTCTTTACCACTATGGACCAATGAACTGTTAAAGATACAATTAAGGAATACCTCTTCCACCGTTACACTTGCAAATGTTCGATTTTTGAAATGTGAAATTCCCATTGAATTAATGTATTTGGCCTTCAAGTCCAAGTACATACTGCAAACAGCCCAATCACAATTTAAAGACTGAATATTGATACACCCAAAACTGAATTTCAATCTAGAAAACACACTTTTTTTTTTTTTTACCTCTAATAAAAACAGAAGTGAAAAGTGAAAAAAACATATTTTTCGTTCTGAAATAAAAGTCAGAATTTTGATTTTGAGACAGTCTGAGGGAAATAAAATCGGAATTTATTTTTTATTCTGACTTTTTTTCATGGATTTTGGATTTTTTAAATACCGAATATTGACTTTTTTTTTCTCAGAACTCAGAAAAAAACATCTCTTTTGGTCAGATCTAAATGCAACTTTTGCAGGATTCATTCCTACACCACTCTACGGCAGCAAGCATTTTGTGGTTATTTATTTTGCATTGATTTCTGATTAGTGGCAGCAAATTGGGATGACAGTGCAAAAGTCTTCGGTCAGTCTGTGATCGAATCATGATGTTGCAGTGAGTAGTTTAAGAATAACAGAAGATAGGACAGAAAAGTAAGTAATGCAAAGTACTTTTTGATGTGCTGCAAAGGTCAAGGTTCAAATGACAGCGTCTGACCACCCTTATTAACACTTGGACCCCCCAAAGAGTTCAAACCAACATGTCAGTGGGGTTGAACCTTTCATTATTAAAGTTTAATACATCCTTATTACCTGCAATAGTCTGGAAGACTCTTTCTCCTTCGAGTTTGGACACCCCTAAAGTGGACCATACCATCTCAAAACCAATGGAGACGCTGTAGGTTAAGTAGCAGTTATCTAGATAGATTAATACTCCTTATATTCTTACGTTCAGAGTGTTCTGAATCGGATTGGATGTCTGCAGACATTACGTTGAAGAAGCTAATAAATGTAAGATTGTAAGACGTTAGTTAAAGGTGGGGTAGGTAATTTTGGAGAAAGCAGCTCGAGTGCGCTAGAATTTGGAAAAACACAGCCGGAGAAAATCTGCCTCTTCCTTACAGAGCCCCTCCTCCAACACACACAAACGTGCACATTACCAATGAGGGCACGAGATAAGTTTGTGCACAGATGGAAGGCTGACAGGCAGGTAGGCCATCCAGTTACTTTAGCCGGGCCGGCTCAGATGATTGGTCGTGCTTTTTGCAGCGCTACGGCTTCCACTGATGATATTTTTTTATGGATTTTTTGTCAAAGCACTTCAGATATTCATTGCTATCGGGATGTTAAGAGCATTCCATGGAATATAACAACAAGTGCATCTCGAGCCGGTTTCTCAAACTTACCTACCCCACCTTTAACTGAAGCAAGCATCTTTCCTGTACTGGGCGAAGAAGTGGACCCTTCTGATTGTCATTGTAGGATTCAGACTCTTTGACAAAGTTACTCAAATTGATTGGGAAACCTCCCCCTACCAACCAATGGACCTCAATAAAGGTTAACCATTACTCACTGCACTGTAGACCCCACCCCTAACTGATCTAATATATTATATCATTCCATTGACTTGACTATTCTTGCACTATTTCTATTTTATTTGTATTTACTTGCACATCTCAAAACATTCTACTGCACTTTTGTATCTGTTCTATCCGTTCTATGTCCTATAGGTTGCTCTGTTGGAGGAGCCTGAGACTTCAGTTGTTCATTAACATATCTACACTGTAACAAATGTGCAAATGACAATAAAGCCTTGAATCTTGAAACCCTAACACACCAGCCTTTTTTCATAAAACTGACCTAAAATGAACCCAAAGTATTAGATGATGGATCAGAGGTTTATCTCGGTGTTAAATCGTGGTACGTCAGAGTGTGTGTGTGTGTGGGGTGGGGGGGGGAGTACTTTAGGTGATTTAAGCGCAGAGGAATTTTGGCTGGGTTTGTATTTCATCGGGACAGCTGGCTGTCACTCTTAGGGGTGTGTGTTGGGGTATTATTGACCGGGACGTTGACGTATTTCAACTTTCCATCAGGAGATTTGAGACTCCGATTGGCTGGGAAGCAAGATTCCTGAAAGATTAGAGGATGGGGATTTAGTTTATACCTGTGTTCAGAGAGCAGGGTGGGAGGGTTACTTTAAAAATGTAATCTGTTGCAACTGACCTCGTCACTCATAAAACTGTCAACATGTTCTTTACCATACTCATAATCATTCATAATATCAATAACGCTCTATAGTATAATCATATTGATTCTGTGGATAGTGTCTATTTCATTGTATATCTGTATCCATGGTGTATTCAATTTTTACACTGCTGTTCATAATGTGTATACCTCCTTATAGTGTTCATAGTGTAAATACTTCCCTTTGTTTATATCCGTCACGTGTGTATATATATATACTTTATATTGTAGTTAAAAAACTCTGCACTTTCTGCTTGTTTGCATTCCTGGTTAAATACAAACTGCATTTCGTTGCTCCCCGTTACCTGTCAGAGAGTCATAGATGTGTCATAAATAAACAATACGTGGACTGTGAAGCATGACGTGTGGTTTACTGTTCCTCTGTGTCAGGTGGTGACCATGCACTTCCAGAAATGCTTCTTCATCGTGTCATCCTCACCCAGAGCAAAGGGTAGATTGTGAGGGACTGAATGCAGTGATAGTGGAGATCTTGATTTGTACTTGTGATCATTTGAAGCAAAGCGTTGCATCAAGTTGTTGGTACTTTGCATCGCTGCAGGATTACCCTCCAACTATTATTAGTATATCTGGAGAGCTTGCTTTAGACGGTTTTTTTTTCAGCAGTTACTGCAAAACTGCTGCCTGGATTTCAGCGGTGGGAAGTAACAAGTACATTTACTCAAGTATTGTACTGTCGTAAGTACAATTTTGAGATACTTGTACTTTACTTGAGTATTTATTTCATGCCACTGTGTACACCTACTCCTCTACATCAGACTTTAGTTCCACCTGGAGTAAATCCACAAGCTACCCTGCAGTATACAAAGTCATTCAAACTAGCTGCACCTTTACCAGCTTTGAGAACACTTTCATGATCAATCATTATAAAACATATCATATATATTATTCTGAAATGGACCAATCTGCACAATGACTACTTTTACTGTAGCTACTGCCAAGGCACACTAGGGGGATAGG
>NW_011360127.1:0-2034 GCF_000735185.1 Notothenia coriiceps
TCACAGGTATGAAGAGGCATTTCCCCACCGACTGCTGACACGCTCCCTGCTTACCTCAGACATATTCAACCTGATATTCTTCCCACGCACGCACGCACGCACGCACGCACGCACGCACGCACGCACGCACGCACGCATGCACGCACGCGCACGCACACACACACACACACACACACACACACACACACACACACATATGCATTAATAACCCAAACGCCATGGGGACAAAGAACAAATCAAACATGTGTAAAAACATCCCAAAGCCCTGTCCAAATGTTAGTTTTAGAGTGGTGCAGGAATGAGTCATACAACCTGGGAATGAGTTAGCATTTCATCCCAAGCTAAATAGATTTTTACTTTAAAAATGATCAATTTGTGTTAACATGTGGAGATTAATCCACTTAACAAAACGTGTGTTCGATATTATTTTCTGCAATATAATCCAATCACAAAGAACCAACAAATACAACCTTAGAGTAGGAGCAGTGGCGATCCTAGAGTTGGGGGGGCCCTAGGCAAACATTCACTGGGGGCCCCTCGAACCAGCATTTCATCACCATGCACAGCCGACAGCCCCCCCCACGCCGGAGCGGAGCAAGGCAACGAAACTTAAGATGAGAAGCGGCATTTTACGGTGTGCTATGCATGGGGCCGCCTTGAGGGGGTTCCCCGACATGTCGTTGCAGTAAATGAAAGGGTGTTTCATGTTGTCGTTGCTGTGGACCTTCTTAATCTACCTTCTTTGGGGGCCCCCCTTCTGGTCCGGGGCCCCAAGCAGTTGCCTGTTTGCAAGGAGCGCCCCTGAGTAGGAGTGGGTGTGGATGTGAACCTCACAACGGTACCTTTGATTTGACGGATGATTAATATTATATATTCGAAGATAAAGAAGACAAAGATCTGCTTACAACCTCTTGAGAGGAAGTGGAGCAACAAAGTGAAAGTGTTTTGGTACGAAGCAGCAGCGGCAGCAGCAAGGATATCCTGTTTCAGCAGTTAGAGCTTCTTCACTGAAGTCAACATCTCTATCTATTATTAACAGAGCAGAAATCTGCCCCTCGTCAATAATGCAGAGAGCTGAGAGGACGGGAAAAGTTAGGAAGAGTTTTCCTGTTTGGATGGAGCTCTGCCAACAGCTTCCTCTGCTGTGAGCTAAGCTAAACACACACACTATCTTTAAAGCACTTATCAACAAGAACATTTTGAGGAGGTGAAGACATTTTTGGGAAACTGAGGACCGTATTAAATTGACTTATGTTCCACTTTCCATAAATCTCTCTCCTTCCTAAACATAAACTGAGATTCCGATAAAAGGACATTTTTCAAAAAAGGTTTTCAATCATTATCTCAACTTCCAAAAATCGCTTCACTTACAAAAAAATGTGTTCCCTAACAATTGGCCCAAAAGGTTCATGACATCCAAAGAATGGCTACACTTTTTAAATGTCACCTATCATGCTATTTTTAGGCAATAGCATAGGTCTCAGATATACACAAATATATAATGTCTATGAAGTGTTTTGCTCAAAACACCAAACAGATCCCCCATTCTAGCCATGCCTCACATCCCTCTATTTCACTTCCTGCTTCTAAAGTGATGATTTTATGCATAAAGCTTTAAAAAAAAAAATTTGGTAAATAAAAAAGGAGGGGGCTGAGCTCATGCGGGACCCGGCAGCTACTGTCTAAACTAAATACTGCCGTGATGAAACGCCATATCATGGATTATCAAGGATTCTCTCTGAAACAGTATGGAGCTCAAAGGCTTTCTCTCTTGCCGGTTATACCACAAGGTGAGTTCCTTTTTACTTCCTGCTTCTTCACACACATGCTCTCCAGTACAGGTTAGCTCTGAGTGTTAGCGATGCTAATGTAAACACCGGCCATATTACGTCCAAAACAGTCGGGCATTGTTTCTGATAGCAACGTTTCTGATTGGGCCGTGGGTCCACATTTCAGATATTACGTCATATCGGACGCAAATCTGGATCAGCTCCGTTGTTCCCCCGTTTTTAGAGATTTGGGTACAGAGGAAAA
>NW_011360128.1:0-2905 GCF_000735185.1 Notothenia coriiceps
TCAGCAGTAAGGGGATTATTCAGTGTTTGGACGACACATGGTGATCTCAGCACCTCCTGATTGGATTGCAGTAATCCCTTTACACAGCCTCAAAACCCTATTACTGTGGCTTTAGAGAGTGTGTGCGTGTGCGTGTGTGTGCGTGTGTGTGTGTGCGTGTGTGCGTGTGTGCGTGCGTGTGTTCTGTAAGACTGTTCATCTTCTTGTTTCTACTGAATGGTGTGTGTTCGTGTGATACATTTTTTTTCTTTGATCATATATACACTTATTTTTCAGAATGTGTGTGTGTCAGTATGTGTCTGTACTTTGAATGCATGTAGGGTCTTCTTATAGTGTGAGTTCTTTCCCTAGTATGTGTGTGTGTGTAGTTGAGTGTGTGTTTTCTGTGCACTGACTGTATATGTGTGTGTACTTCATTCTTCTGTTTGTGTGGATGCTTGTTCTTTTTTATTTTTATCATTCAATTACGCCTTTACATTTAATTTAGCTTACGCTTTTTGAATGTGTGTGTGTGTGTATCCTTTCCACAATGTGCGTATTTGAGTGTTTGCTGTGTGTGTTTTAAAGTCTAAATCTGTGAGCTTGTGTGGGTGGACTCGCTGTGTTTGTGTATGTAACCTTATAAAAACCTTTATGTGTGATTGTACTTCAAACGTGTGTATGTGCATTTCCTTTGTGTGCGCCTGTGTGTGTGTGTGTGTGTGTGTGTGTGGGTGTGTGTGTGTGTGTGTGTGTGTGTGTGTGTGTGTGGGTGGGTGTGTGTGTTTTGAAGGATTTAGACCCCTGCTGTTGATAAGCGTCTGTGTGCAGGTGGAGGGTCGCAGCTTCCTGTTACATCATCGCTGCTTTTAGCTGTGAAGCAAATATAAAAGATAGCTGATAGAACAACAAGGAAAGGATGTGTGTGTGTGTGTGTGTGTGTGTGTGTGTGTGTGTGTGTGTGTGTGTGTGTGTGTGTGTGTGTGTGTGTGAGCCTGTTAAGCTCCGTAAACGACTAACAAACCCGACCTGCTGCATGTTTAGTGTAAAAACCCATATCTGCATTAAAACCTGAAACTTTTCCCGTTATCTTCCGCCGGCCGGAAGTCTGGCCTTCCATTTTTAACAAACTCCTCTCATTTTAGCAGAAAGCCATTAAGGGCTTTTTCTCGGAAGCTAATTCTGATTAAGATCAGACCCATTTGTTACTGCCACCATAAATCATCTCGGAGCCATTTAAAGATCCACACAGGCTCGTTTCGACCCTCATCCATTACTAAACGATCCATATTTGGTTCCAGCTTTAAAAAAACAAGATTAGTCTGACCACCATCGGATGCTTGGCAGAGCTACTTTGATTAGAAATGATTAGAAAATGGAGCTCGTATCACAATTGCATGTCTACCCATCAATTAAGTATTGTATTAGGATACATTGGATTGAACTATAAGCCCTGTTCAAAGCTGATATGATTAATCATTAGTTTATGTCCTGATTTCACATCGAAACAAATGGGTGGTTCTTTACACAGTAGTTACTAGTCAGTCTCAAAACAAGTCCGGAGAGCTCAAAAAAAGTATTTGAAATGAGGCTGAAAGCTTTTTCTCTGACAGTCCTTATTTTTAAGATTTGCTAACGAGAAGAAACAAGCTTCATTATCTCACACTAGCAGCTCGAGCTGAGTACATTTTCTTGAAAAACAACTTCAGCAAGAATGAATTCAATATGCCAGGTTCATTAGCAGACAGTTAATCAAAGTCACACTGTCTTCCTTAATTATGAAAACCTATAATGGTACGTCTGGTATTTCAGGTAGAGACTGGATGGACTGGTATGAACTCTGATTAAAATGCAAATTAGGAAATAATGAAGACATGCAATTTTTCGTAAAGAAGCAGAGTGAGTGGAAAGGATAGTCAAAAGAGATGCATTTCATCTATTTGACTGAACTATTAGGATTACGTATGTTGCATCATTGGATGAGCATAATGACAAATAAAGCCTATGAATAATGTCATCTTTAAAGTCATACTAGAACGGACAGGCGTCTCACATAACATGCACACAATGCATTTTACCAGAAGCAACAAAACACAGACTTCCTACTAAATCTTTAAGTTAAACATATACTTGGCGTTCATCATCTTAAAGGTGATCCCACAGGCTGAAATATGTGAAATTGTGCGGTTCACAAATCAATGAAAACCCTCTTCCCTAAGGGAACATCCTGTTTATCTGGTTCTTTAGGTAGAAAACGACATGTGGGATGAATAAAAACACACAAAACGTCGATAATAACTGCATTAAAGTACCGTAATTTTCGGACTACAAGGCGCACCTGAATATAAGCCGCAGCAGCTAAATTGAATGATGTGTACATATATAAGCCGCACTGGACTATAAGCCGCAGGTGTTTTAATGTTTAATTACCATATGTAAGGGTTCGTGCACAGAGGGGATTGTCGGGAAAGAGATGGCTGTTTGAGGAAGCTCCCATTTATTAACATTTCAACAAACAAGTTGCATATTTGCATAACGTATTCAAGTGTTACCATTTAGTGCAGTGGTTCTCAAACTTTTTCTGTCAGGCCCCCCCTTTGGAGAAAAAAAAAAGTCGGGCCCCCCCAACACAAATAGTCAGGCTCAGTGGCGGCGCCAGAGATTCTATTTTGGGGGTGCTGTGGGGTAGCTTGACGTTTCATAGAGGGTGCTCAAACATTTAGGGTTTCCCATTAATGTACTGGTCGCTACAGTGGAATGTTCTACTGCAACAATCCCCACACACACACACCCACAGTGTACCCGCGACTGTTACAATGAAGGCTCGATAATCAGCTCACGGCATATAGGTGTAAGCAGGGGTAAAGTGTTATTTTTATAGGTGGTGTGTGGACCTCACATAGGGGGGTCAGGGGGCAAGCTCCCC